>NC_029775.3:8230270-8230633 GCF_000817695.3 Arachis duranensis
AGCAGAGCTCCACACCTTAATCTATGGTGTGTAGAAACTCCACCGTTGAAAATACATAAGAACGAGGTCTAGGCATGGCCGTGAGGCCAGCCTCCCAAGGTGATCAAAAGATCTAAAGAACAAAAGATTCCAAAGATCAGAAGATTCCAAAGATCAGAAGATCAAAATACAATAGTAAAAGGTCCTATATATAGAGAACTAGTAGCCTAGGGTGTACTGAGATGAGTAAATGACATAAAAATCCACTTCCGGGCCCACTTGGTGTGTGCTTGGGCTGAGCATTGAAGCATTTTTGTGTAGAGACTCCTCTTGGAGTTAAACGCCAGCTTTTATGCCAGTTTGGGCGTTTAACTCCCATTTTGG
>NC_029775.3:8230822-8231060 GCF_000817695.3 Arachis duranensis
GGGCTTCTGTAGCTCCAGAAAATCCACTTCGAGTGCAGAGAGGTCAGAATCCAACAGCATCTGCAGTCCTTTTCAGTCTCTGAATCAGATTTTTGCTCAGATCCCTCAATTTCAGCCAAAAAATACCTGAAATCACAGAAAAACACACAAACTCATAGTAAAGTCCAGAAAAGTGAATTTTAACTAAAAACTAATAAAAATATACTAAAAACTAACTAGATCATACTAAAAACATACT
>NC_029775.3:8234947-8235362 GCF_000817695.3 Arachis duranensis
TAAGTCAGAGTTATTCTGCTTAGAACTCTCTGTCTGTTGCTGAGAAGATGATGGGAAAGGCTTGCTATTGCTAAACCTGTTTCTTCCACCATTATTATTGTTGAAACCTTGTTGAGGTCTCTGTTGATCCTTCCATGAGAAATTTGAATGATTTCTCCATGAAGTATTATAGGTGTTTCCATAGGGTTCTCCCATGTAATTCACCTCTTCCATTGAAGGGTTCTCAGGATCATAAGCTTCTTCCTCAGATGAAGCCTCCTTAGTACTGCTTGGTGCATTTTGCATTCCAGACAGACTTTGAGAAATCATATTGACTTGTTGAGTCAATATTTTTTTCTGAGCCAATATGGCATTCAGAGTGTCAATCTCAAGAACTCCTTTCTTCTGACTAGTCCCTTTGTTCACAGGATTTCTT
>NC_029775.3:8235462-8235926 GCF_000817695.3 Arachis duranensis
ACACGTTCATAGGTGAGAATGATGATGAGTGTCACGGATCATCACATTCATCAAGTTGAAGAACAAGTGATATCTTAGAACTAGAACAAGCGGAATTGAATAGAAGAACAATAGTAATTGCATTAATACTCGAGGTACAGCAGAGCTCCACACCTTAATCTATGGTGTGTAGAAACTCCACCGTTGAAAATACATAAGAACAAGGTCTAGGCATGGCCGAATGGCCAGCCTCTCAGTGATCTAAGATAGCATCAAAACAAGGATAGCTACCCCGATGAAAATACAATAGTAAAAGGTCTTATATATAGAGAACTAGTAGCCTAGGGTGTACAGAAATGAGTAAATGACATAAAAATCCACTTCCGGGCCCACTTGGTGTGTTCTTGGGCTGAGCATTGAAGCATTTTCGTGTAGAGACTCCTCTTGGAGTTAAACGCCAGCTTTTATGCCAGTTTGGGCGTTTA
>NC_029775.3:8236918-8241892 GCF_000817695.3 Arachis duranensis
AAACCTTCCAAAATCGCCAGGCACGTGTTGCAATAAAAGAATCACGTGCGGACTACGACGCGTGCGCGCACGGTACCCGTGCGCGTCCCTGGCTAATTTTGCGATGTGCGTGCGAGCGCCTTGTGCGCGTACGCGTGCTTGGCCGAGATCAACTCTTTGGCTTTTTGTGCTTCTCTCCACTTGCATGCTTCCTTCCTTGCTTCCTTTGATCCATGCCTAGCCTATTTCAATCCTGGAATTACTAGCAGACACATCAAGGCATCTTATGGAATCAAAGAGGAACTAGAATTCATCAAAATAAGGCTTAAAAAGCATGTTTTTACACTTAAGCACAAATATGGGAGAGATAACAAAACCATGCTAATTCATAGGCTAAATGTGAGAAAAGGTTATCAAAATACCCTAAATTTAATACAAGATAAACCGTCAATTTGGGGTTTGTCAACCTCCCCACACTTAGACCTTAGCATTTCCTCGTGCTAAAATAAGAAAGAACTAAGGGGTATGACATTTATTGAATGCAAAGAAACTATATGAATCCTATCTAAATGCAACTACCTAAAATAAATGCAAATGCTTAATTCAAACACGTCAAATTGCCAAGAGAGCATGTGTGAGCACAAGGGCTAGGCAATAGGAATCAATTCCAAACCACAATTGTATTGAATTATCAACAAGAATTTAAACTTGCAAGAATATAGATAATACGGGTGAACACATGTAGTTGAACTTTTGAACCCTCACCGGATGTGTATCCGCTCTATTCACTCAAGTGTTTAAGGGTCAATTACTCAATTCTCTCCTAATCAAGCTTTCCAAAATTTGATTTTCTTCTAACAATCAACATTTATTCAATGCGTGCATACATTCATCATGAGGTCTTTCATTTAGGTTGTAATGGGGTTAGGGTCAAGGTAGGATCATTTATGGTTAAGTGGACTAAGATTTGAATCTTTGATTAGCATAGACTTCCCCACCTAACTATGTAATGACCTATACAAATTCAAACTATTCTAACTACCCATTTCACTTTTTCTTACATATTCATGCATCCTTATTTGATTCATAACACTTATGCATTGATTCTCTTTTATTGAACTCAGTTTGGGGCATTTTGTCCCCTCTTTATTATTTTTTTCCTTCTTTTTCCATATACAATTGTTTTTCCTTTTCTATATCTTTTTCTTTTGTTTTTCTCATTTTCACTTTTATTTCTCCTTTTTTTTCTTTTCATTTCTTTTTCTTTTGTCAAACTATATACAAGAACATCAATGCACAAGGTCTATTCATTTAATCAATACAAGAATATGTACCCAATTCCTAAACATGGAAGTGTACTACCCCTTTTATCCCATCCAATGTTCCCAAGCCTCACCAACTTTGAATAATAAACACTCTCACTAGCCTAGGCTAATCAAAGATCCAAACAAGGACTTTTATTGGTTTTCCGCCTTGGCTTGTAATGTGCTAAATTGAGAATAAGTTGGTTAAGCATAGGTTCAAAATTGGCTAACAATGGAGAATAAAAGGTTGGCTATTTGGGTAAGTGGCTAATGAAGTAATGGCCTCAATCATATAAATGCATAAATACAAGAAATAAATGGACATATAGAATCAAGCAAATCAAGGATTACAATCATAGAAAGAGAACAATTTCACACAAGAATGGAAAATAAGTGGCTATAAAATGTAACCACATCAATAGGCTCAAGTCTAAGTATGATTTCTAATCACAACCACGAATTAAAAAGAAAGATATGCAAAAATGTATAGAGAAAAATTCAACTAAAAGTAAAAGTATGAAATCTATCATCTAAAACATCTAAGGATATCCATAAGCATTAAAGTATCTAAAATCCAAAATAAATCCAAAATAAATCCAAAATAAGTAGTAAAAGTATCAAGCAGTAAAAGTATCTAAAATGAACTCAAAATACATCAAATGTATACAAAAAGTGTGCAAAGTAAGATAGCTAGCAAAATGTTCACCGGTATCTAATGATGTCACCGGCTACCTCCCCACACTTAAGATTAAGCATCGTCCTTGATGCTAATCCTGAGGATCAGGGATAGGTACACCGATAGGCTCTGGCTGTGGCTGTGGTACCGGCTGAGACTCCTGTGTCTGAGGTGGTGCCTCCATATGTGCTGGCTCATCCGCAGGAATATCCTCAGTCTGTAAATCTGTGTGCTCCTCCTCATGGGTCTCCTCATCGGAACCGGAAGACTCTGGTAGAGGGGGCAGCTCAAGGCCCTAGGCCACAAACATCTGGTCAATCCGATCCAGGCGACGCATGATCTGGCGCTTACTGCGCTCCATGTACCGAAAGAGACGCTGAACTAACAAGTACATCGGCTGAGGTGCGGCTGCGGTAGATGCTCCCGCAGGGGCTGATGATGAAGAGGGTCCAGCTCCCTCAACTGCTGCTCTAGCTCAAGATCTACGGCGCGAGGCGGGCCTCTCGTGCACCCAGGATCCCCACGGAATAGTAACTGGTTCCTTCTGAGGGAGCGGTGGAGGTGGTGATACATCATCCTGGTGCCACGGAACTCCGGCCCGCTGAATCATCTGAGTGACCAAGACCGGAAACGGAAAGAGACCTCGGATGTGGGCTCTCCACATGAACCGCCTGATCAGTTGGGGGTAATAAACCTCTTTCCCCTCCATCACACAGCTGGTCAGGATCAACATAGCAACTGGGATCTCTGTGAAGTGAGTCGTAGGCATGACGTAATGAACGAAGATCTGCTGCCAAGTCTTGGCCTCTCGGCTCAGATAACTAAAGTGCATCCCCTTGGGTGCCGTGTTATCGGCATCCATAACCCAAGGAGCATCTAGAGTAGCTACCACTGTCCTCAATGCCTCAAAATCAAAAGTCATGCAATGAAGGTCTATCTCGGCCTGCATGAATGCATCAGTGTCACTGGTCTTAGGCCGGCAAGTAAGGGCATCCTCGATGGCCTGCTCTGTGATGGGTACCTCAATCCCCCTAACAAGTACCGAATCAAGGGTGTGGCGGAAGAAATTGCAGTAGAACTCCTGCACCCAAGACCGGTTCACCCGGCTCAATTTCCTATCCAGAAAAGTCAAACCCATCCGGTCAATACGCTGGTGGATGATGTCGGTCAAATCTGATGGAATAAGCAGTTTCTTCTCAGTATTCAGATTCTTTGAATTGTAGCTTGGGAATCTGAGTTCACAGTAGAGATTGGGAAATTTGACCGTATCCTGAGCCGGTAGTAATTGGTTTGCTTTATCCATGTCATTTAAAGGGTTTTGGGCATAGGCAAGCAGTGAAGCAAAAGTGGGGTTTGGTGTTTTCTTCCTCTTTTTGGAAGATGATGCTTTTCCTTTTCCTTTATCCGACATCCTGAAAAAAAGAATAGAATATATGCAATTAAGCACTTAGCACGAAGCAAGTAAAACATGTTCAGGATGTAAAATAGATGGCAAGCAGACATGATGTGAATTAAACTTGAAACATGGACGGTAAGTAAAAACAGAAACATAGCCATAAACCAAGAGTTCAATGTTTTAAACAATGTGCACAATTTATAAGGAATAGGCATGTTCACCATCATGATTCAAGGTAATGGTCAAAAGGGTTAAAGTGCAAGTGAATGCAATTCCAGGAGTCAGATAGAAACGGAATTTAGCCCAATTATGAACTTGTGTGCATTAGGTAAAGGTTTAGAGAATGAATATTCAAAGTTCAATTTGTCATAATTTTCAAAAATCGGGCAGCATTCCGGCTTAAAATTGGACATTTCCGGATAGCAACATAGCACAAGTAGCATGATTGCAGTATTAACCAATCACAGTAGCAAAAAGAAGGCATTCATGCGGCATAAATTGCATACAGAGCAACTCAAAATTGGCACTTAGCAGACAAGTAAACAAACAGAAAATAAACACGAACGGAGCACTTATCAGGCCTAGAATCCTCTATCCAGCCCTAGCTACCTAACCGCAATTATTTCTAACTAATCCTAACATACAACATTTGAATGCAGACTATCTAACAGAAAATTACAGTAATTAACAGAAATGAACAATTAAAGAGAACAGAAATTAGAGCAGGAACCTGGGGACGGGGAAGAACCGAGAATGGGAAGGGGAAACGGGACTGGGGCAGAGGCGGAATCGAAGAGAGGTGCCGCCGTGGACGGTGGCGGTGAAGATAGCCGCAGCGGCGGTTCGGAAAGAGAGCAGAGGGGGAGAGTGAGTGGTGGCGAGTGGGTGAGAGAGAGAGAGTGAATAGGAGTGGGCGTGAGGAGAGAGAGAAGGAGGTAGGCCGTCTAGTGGTGGCTGCCGGCGAAGCAGCGGCGGCGGCCGAAGTGGATGAGAGAGAAGGGAGGAATCGGAGATGGGGGGGTGATAGGGAGAAGAGGGGAGAGGAGAGGGAAGGTGGGGTGGCCGTGCGGTGGTGAGGTAGCCGGTGGTGGTCGCCGGCCGAGCAGGGAGTTGCAGAGATGGAAATGGAGGGCTGAAGGTGGTTGCGGCGAGGGAGGGGAAGAAGATGGTGGAAGGTTGATGAGAGTGCACGACTGCGCACTGCGCGTCGCTCCTTAGGTTATCATTATTTTGAATCGACGCGTGCGCGCACTTTGTGCGTCCGCGTGCAATGAAGAATCTAGGGGCCTACGCGTACGCGTATCTTGCGCTCAAGCGTGGATGACCAAAATAGGTAAGGACGCGTGCGCGTATTTTGCGCGTACGCGTGCAAGGAGTTGGGCTGGAGGCTTAAGGTTGGCCCAGAGCTAGCTCGACTCTCTGGGGCTTGGCGCAAGATCTTGCAGCAGCAATTCGACGCGTACGCGGCAGGTGCGCGTACGCGTGCTTTTCCCTATAGTTGTATTGACGCGCACGCACGTAATGCGCGTCATCGTGGAGTGAATTGGGCTTGAGGCACAACGATGGCCTAGGAGAGGCCCAACTCTCTGGAATATGGGTGATGATGCATCCGCTCATGG
>NC_029775.3:8242751-8245623 GCF_000817695.3 Arachis duranensis
TCACATTTGATGGGGGAAGTTTCAACAAGATCACCATTGTCGCTTGATGTAGAGTTATCTTTGTTGATGGAACTTCCTTCTTGTTCAACCTCCTCTAGGTCTTCTTCCACTTCTTTATTTTCGACAATCTTCATTACCTCCGCTTGTTGCAATACATACTCCAATTCCTTGCGCTCAACTTGAGATTCTAAAGTCTCCCTCATACCTCTCTCTTTGGTTGCTTTCTCACAATCATCCGTGAACTCATTTCGGTTGTGATATGAATCCCAAGAATCTATCTTTTGACGGATGGTTGCTTGAAGTCGGTCCATTTCTTCCTTGAAACGATCCCTCAATTTTTGTTCCGCTTTACTAACATAAGTAGGATCATATTGCTCTTGGATTAATGGACATTGATATGCTTCCATGGAGGTTTGTGGTGGAGAGGGGAATTCATGATATGGTTGGAAAGGGGATTCATCAAAGCTTTGAGGTGGAAAGTTGTTTTGGTTATCGGTAGAGGGTGAAATTATACGGGACGTAAATTCTTGGAGGGTGGAGGTGAAACTAGTGAATGCGGTTTGGAGCTCTTCTTGCTCTTGAAGAATGATACCAAGTGTATCATTCATGGGGACTTGGGTTGGAGGGTAAAAATGTTGGAGTGGTGGTGATTCAAGGGTTGCTTGTTCATAATCGTCACAAGGGTATGCATAGGGGGAATATAGATTTGGATCATATGTAGGCAATTGGTGGAAATAAGGTGTGGGTTGAGAATATGGTGTGTAGAATGATGGTGGTTGAGCGGTATAACCATGATAAGATTCATCATATCCATAGGAATGATATGCATTATAGGAGGATCATCATGTTCATAGGAATGATATGCATTATAGGAAGGATTACCATCATAGTAACTTGAAGGGAAGGTTGCCATGATGATTGCTCATATGGATATGGCTCCCTTCCTGAGAATTCATCTATCCCATAATGTGAGCCATCATTCAAGTTTTCATCGCCTACAAAATAGTCATAGTCATATCCAAAACCACAAGGACGAGAATTCATAGTGGCAAATAGAAACAAAACCAATAGAGATCTTAAAACTAACAAAAACTAACAAACAAACAAAAGACAAACATATTCACAATATTCACATATTTACATTAACCAAAAACATGGCACTCATGCGCATTCCCCGGCAACGGCGCCATTTTGACGGTTGGATTTTTGACGGTTTAGAATTTCACAAATGAAATCTCGTTGAAGTATAGTCTCTAAACCAACAATAATCCTCTCATACAAAAATTTGTTTGTCACAAGTACAAACCCCTAAAATCTATAAACCGAAGTATTTGAACCTCGGGTCGTTCTCCCTAGGATTTACAATAAAGTGTCTTGTTATTGGTTGTGAGTTATATTTGGGGTTTTTAAGATTTTAGACAAGAAATATAAAAGGCAAAGAAAATAAACTAACAACTAGCAAAGCTCTTGGCAAGATATGAGAACTAGAAGTCCTATCCTAGTTATCCTCCTCAATTGTGACGGCAAATTGTCCATTGCTCCCACTTAGTCAACCTCTAACCATGGAGGAAAGTCAAGTGGATGAATCAATTTGATTCCTCAAGTGCTAATCAACTCCTAAAGGAAAGACTAGCTTTAGAGGCATTCAAATCAATTAGCAACTTCTAATTATCAATCAACAAAGGAATTAGATAACTCAAGAGTCACTAATTACTCTACCTAGGCCAAGAGGAACAAAACCTACACTAAAATTCAACCAAGCATTTCATCAAACACTTGGAAGGTACAAAAGAAAAGCAAAGCAATTTGACAACAAGAAGAGAATCTAACAACAATTATTGCAAAGAAATTAACAACAACAATCAAGAAAATCACAATTATCATGAATTACCTCAAATTGCATTATTGAAAGGAAATAAATGAATTACCTTGAATTGAATTGAAAGAAAGTAGAAGGAACAATACTAGATCTACAACAAAATATAAGAACAACATAAAAGAGATTACACCAAAAGAATAGGAGAAGAATGAATGTAACTACAAGGAATTGAGAAGATAGAAGTAGAAGATGATGAATCTAAATCTAGATCTAAGAACTAAACCTAATCCTAATCCTAATTCTAGAGAGAAGTGAGAGCTTCTCTCTCTAGAAACTAGTTCTAACTACTTTTTAAAACTAAACTATGACTAATGGTAACTAACATGTGTTTCCCTTTTCACTCCTTGGGTTAAATAGCATCAGAAATGAGTTGGGTTGGGCCCACAAGGCTTCTAAAACCGCTGGCCACGTTTTGCTTCAAGTGGACTAGGTTGAAGCAACGGCGCATGCACGTACTATGCGCATGCGCGCCACCATACTTGTAGCAACTATGGAAAATCTTATATCGTTTCGAAGCCCCGGATGTTAGCTTTCTAACCCAACTGGAACCACATCATTTGAACCTCTGTAGCTCAAGTTATGGTCGTTTAAGTGCGAAGAGGTCGGCTTGACAGCTTTCCGGTTCTTTCATTTCTTCATGAGTTCTCCAACTTTTCATGCTTCTTTCTTCATTTCCTTGATCCAATCTTTGCCTCCTAATCCTTAAATCACTTAACAAACATATCAAGGCATCTAATGGAATCAAGGAGAATTAGATTTAGTTATTTTAAGACCTAAAAAGCATGTGTTCACTCTTAAGCACAATTAAAGGATAATATACAAAACCATGCTATTTCATTGGGTAAATGTGAGAAAAGGCCTACAAAATACTCTAAATTCAATACAAGATAAACCGTCAAATTGGGGTTTGTCAGCATCATAGGTATTTTCTATGATGGTCTCTCTGAACTATCCAAGATGTCTTTGGATAGCTCTGCTGGAGGATCTCTTCAT
>NC_029775.3:8245845-8246138 GCF_000817695.3 Arachis duranensis
TGATTTCTCAAAGTCTGTCTGGAATGCAAAATGCACCAAGCAGTACTAAGGAAGCTTCATCTGAAGAAGAAGCTTATGATCCTGAGAACCCTTCAATGGAAGAGGTGAATTACATGGGAGAATCCTATGGAAACACCTATAATCCTTCATGGAGAAATCATCCAAATCTCTCATGGAAGGATCAACAGAGACCTCAACAAGGTTTCAACAATAATAATGGTGGAAGAAACAGGTTTAGCGATAGCAAGCCTTTTCCATCATCTTCTCAGCAACAGACAGAGAGTTCTAAGCAG
>NC_029775.3:8246650-8249065 GCF_000817695.3 Arachis duranensis
CAGACAATTCAAGAAAACAAGCTTATGGGCTTGTAGAGGATGTTCTGGTAAAAGTTGAAGACCATTACATCCCTACTGATTTCATAGTCCTAGAGACTGGGAAGTGCATGGATGAATCCATCATCCTTGGCAGACCCTTCCTAGCCACAGCAAAGGCTGTGATTGATGTTGATAGAGGAGAGTTGATCATTCAAGTGAATGAAGAATCCTTTGTGTTTGAGGCTCAAGGATATCCCTCTGTCACCATGGAGAGTAAGCATGAAGAGCTTCTCTCAGAACAGAGCCAAACAGAGCCCCCACAGTCAAACTCTAAGTTTGGTGTTGGGAGGCCACAACCAAACTCTAAGTTTGGTGTTGAACCCCCACATTCAAACTCTAAGTTTGGTGTTGGGAGGTTCCAACATGGCCCTGAGCATTTCTGAGGCTCCATGAGAGTCCTCTGTCAAACTACTGACATTAAAGAAGCGCTTGTTGGGAGGCAACCCAACGTTATATTTTATCTATTTTCCTTTGTTATTTTATGTTTTTTGTAGGTTGATGATTGACGATTGGATTTTTGACGGTATAGAATTTCACTATTGAAGTCTCGTTGCAAGTATAGTTTCTAAACCAATCAAAAATCCTCTCATACAAAAGATTGTTTGTCACAAGTAACAAACCCCTAAAATTAATAACCGAAGTATTCAAACCTCGGGTCGTTCTCCCTAGGAATTGTAATGAAGTGTCTTGTTATTGGTTGTGAATCATATTTGGGGTTTTTAAGATTTTGGACAAGAAATATAAATGGCAAAGAAAATAAACTAACTAACAAAGCTCTTGGCAAGATATGAGAACTAGAAGTCCTATCCTAGTTATCCTTCTCAATTGTGATGAGAATTGTTCATTGCTACCACTTAGTTAACCCTTACTAAAGAAAGGAAAGTCAAGTAGATGAATTGACTTGAGCCACAAGTCCTAGCCAACTCCCAAGGAAAGACTAGCTTTAGTGCACTCCAAACCAATTAGCAGACAATTATTATGAATTACCTCTTATTGAATTGAAAGAAAATGGAAGGAACAATAGTAGATCTACAACAAAGCATAAGAACAACATGAAGGAAATTACAACAAAAGAATAGAGGAAGATGAATGAATGTAACTACAAGGAATTGAGAAGATAGAAATTGAATAAAGCAAGGATTAAAACCTAGATCTAAGAACTAATCCTAATCCTAATCCTAATTCTAGAGAGAAGTGAGAGCTTCTCTCTCTAGAAACTACTTCTAACTACTAAACTATGACTAATGGTAACTAACATATAAAGTATGAAAAGTATCTTGATTCTCCTTCAATCCTTGGCTTAAATAGCATCAGAAATGAGTTGGATTGGGCCCACAGGGCTTCTAAAATCGCTGGCCACATGTTGCTTTAAGTGAACTAGGTGGCAGCAACGGCGCGTGCGCGTACTTTGCACGTGCGCGCCACCATACTTGTAGAAACTATGGCAAATCTTATATCGTTTCGAAGCCCTGGATGTTAGCTTTTTAACCCAACTGGAACCGCATCATTTGGACCTCTGTAGCTCAAGTTATGGTCGTTTAAGTGCGAAGAGGTCGGCTTGACAGCTTTCCGGTTCTTTCATTTCTTCATGAGTTCTCCAACTTTTCATGCTTTTCCTTCATTCCCTTGATCCAATCTTTGCCTCCTAAATCTGAAATCACTTAGAAAACATATCAAGGCATCTAATGGAATCAAGGAGAATTAGATTTAGCTATTTTAAGTCCTAAAAAGCATGTTTTCACTCTTAAGCATAGTTAAGGGAGAAGTTATAAAACCATGCTATTTCATTGAGTAAATGTGGGTAAAAGGTGATAAAATCCCCTAAATTCAATACAAGATAAGCCATCAAATTGGGGTTTGTCAACCTCCCCACACTTAAACCTTAGCATGTCCTCATGCTAAACCAAGAATGAAATAAGGGATATGACACCTATTCAAAGCAAAGAAACTATATGCATGCAACTAAATGCAAAATGATTCTACCTACTTGGTTAAAAATAAATCATTCTCCAAGACATACATGCACAAGTAGGACTTAAGATCATATAACGATTCATGAATCCTACCAATTGAAGTATAAATATGAAGTTCACATAGACTTGCAAGAAGAACGCTCATGAAAGCCGGGAATCAAGGAATTGAGCATCGAACCCTCACCGGGAGTGTTTGCACTCTAGCCGCTCGGTGTTTGGGGTTGATTCTCTCAATTCTCCCCTAATCATGCTTTCCAAAATTTGTTTTTCATCTAACAATCAACAATTATTCAATGCACGCATACAATTATCATGAGGTCTTTTCTTTAGGTTGTAATGGGGCTAGGGTTAAGGTAGGATGCATATTTGGTCAAGTGAGCTTGAAATTTGAATCTTTGATAAG
>NC_029775.3:8249869-8251199 GCF_000817695.3 Arachis duranensis
ACTTGATGCAAGAGTAAAGTTAAAGCATGAAAAACATATTGAGCATCAAGATCAAATAAGAATTGACACAAACAAGATTAGTGATAAGCATGAGGGCATTTGGTCCCAACCTAACTCAATGATGATGAAGCACAAAAACAAAGGACAATGAGTTAGGAAGGACTAAAGCACTACCTTGTATGTGGAACAAAATATTTCAATGAATGTTAAACAGGTCACAAAGCGCCAAGATAAAGCAAGAGAGTCTCAATAATTGAGTATAAGAATTCAACACCTTTATTGAAATGACTTAGAAAAAAAAAACGAAAACATGCTACGAAAACTAAATGAAAATGGGAAGAGTAGAAGTATGCGAATGTGATAAGCAAAAGAAAATGGAAGAGGAGAGAAAAAAACTCTTTTTTTTTTTTACCGACGCGTGCGCGTCATGCACGTTTACGCGTCGATGGGTATATTGGTCGAAGGACGCATACGCGCCAAGTGCGCGCACGCGTGCATCGAGTTAGGCCGGAGGCATAGTGTCGGCCCAAGTCTGGCACAACTCTCGGGTAAAAGTACTAGGAGTGTGGATCGTGCAATCGACGCGCGCGCACAGTGTGCGTGCGCGTGCATTGCGTTTTTAAGGTCATGTGCACGTACGCGCCAGGTGCGCGCACGCGTGCATAGGCTTGTGCCTTAGGCCCAATGTTCGCACAGTCCAGGCCTAACTCTCGGGTTTTTGGCTGGGGTTGAATTTTTTGCATCCACGCGTACGCGTACAGTATGCGTCCGCGTGGATGGTCGAAAATACTCAGGTGCGCGTACGCGTTATGTGCGCGCACGCGTGGATGGTGTTCTGTTTTTCAAAAAATATTTTTCTAAGTTCTTACACCAATCCAAGCCTTTCAATCCTCCAAACAGCTACCAAAACGCCCTAGAACCTTATTCAACATACTATACTACTAACTAAACTTGATAAAACAATAAAAAAACAAGAAATTAAACTAATTCTACCAATATTTAAAAAAGATAAAATGAAAATGAGAATCTACCTCTAATGGCAACTCAATTCACTTATTAACAAACTAAAAGAGTATGGAAAGAGTTTACCATGGTGGGGTGTCTCCCACCAAGCACTTTTATTTATTGTCCTTAAGTTGGACTTATGGGGAGCTTCTCTCAAGGTGGCTTGTGCTTGTACTCATCTTGGAACTCCCACCAATGCTTGGTTCTCCATTGTGCCCCAAGATTATAAAATTCTACTCTAAAATCCAACCAAGCATTTCATCAAACACTTGGAAGGCATAAAAGGAAAGCATAGTAAAATTGCAAGAAAAGTAAATCTACACTA
>NC_029775.3:8251213-8254560 GCF_000817695.3 Arachis duranensis
GGATCCCACACTTTATTTTCACACCCGTCTTGAAGTTGATCATCATTATTAGTCCATCCGGGTGGTGAACAAGATGA
Source organism: Arachis duranensis (assembly GCF_000817695.3). Classification (NCBI taxonomy): domain Eukaryota; kingdom Viridiplantae; phylum Streptophyta; class Magnoliopsida; order Fabales; family Fabaceae; genus Arachis; species Arachis duranensis. The sequence goes on from NC_029775.3 coordinate 8,251,291, forward strand.
ATTCTCTATGAAGTGCCCAACAATCCTCCTAGACCCATCTATTTGAGCACTATTCCAACCTTTATATCTCATGTTTGATGCATCAACCATAATGAGCCTTGATTTACAACGCCAACCACAAAACTTTTTCCGCTTACGCTTCATCCCACAAACTTCCCTGAGTTGGCCATCCGTTTCAAGCAAACCATATTCAAGTGGGATAATAAAACTAATAGAAATGAATTTCACCCACTCAAATGAAGGTGTAGATGGCAACCTAGGCAAAGATGCTTCCAAAGATCTTGACAAAGCATAACCAACCCCCGTTCTTCTATTTCTATGGACTTCCACCTCTTCACAAGATCTCTTAATCTCAATCCTTTGTTCAAAAATTTTATCTAAACCTTTTCCTTTACTCAAATCATAATAGGGAGGGTAAGCGAAATTTACCTCCTCAACGCTTTCAAATCCAACGGGAGAAGGTTCTTCATGCTCAAAGGATTCTTCACCACTAAGACTTGATGCTTGATCTTCATCACTAAGGGAACTCAATCCTTGCTCTATCCCATCCAAGTCTTCGTATGGAGTATGCCTTGGAAGGTGTGCACTTTCCTCCCTAGCATCAATTTCAATCATCTTGGAGGGGTTTTCTTCAAATCTATGTTCCCATGGAAGCTCCGCATCTCCTAAGTCTTCTACCACTTCTTCCTTGTCTTCGACAATTAAAGCTTCCTCCGATTGTTCCAATACAAAGCAACTTCCTTCATTTCCCACCGGAGTTTCCAATCTCTCCTTCATGCTATGCTCTTCTTGAGCCATTGGAGTTCCTTGAATGTTCAAGCATTGGGAGGCTAATTGATTTGTTACCACCTCCAAGGCGGCCATGAAATTTCGCACATCCCTTTTCATCTCTTCTTGCCCTTGAACAAGAACACCAAGGGTTTCATCCATTAGAGGTTGGGGTGGATGGAAGGTTTCATCCATTAGAGACTGGGGTGGGTGGAAGGATTCATCATTTTGGGAAAATGGTTCATAGTAGGAAGATGGTTCTTCTTGGTAGAGTTGTGGTGGTTCAATGTTCTCCATTCTTTCCACTTGTTGTACAACACACTCCATGGTTGCTTGAAATTGATCCAATACTTCCTTGAGACGATCCCTTGACTCTTGTTCCGCTTGGATCTCATGATAGGGATCATATAGGTCTTGGATCGATGGACATGAATATTCTTCCATGTGAGGTTGTGGTGGAAGGTAGAATTCATCTTGTGGTTGAAAATTTTCAGATATTGGGGTTGGTTCATCTTGGTCATGGTATGGAGTTGGCTCTTGAAAGGGTTGATATTGTGGTGGTTCCATATATGGCTCATATGGCTCAAAAGTTAGTTGGTGTGATGGATATGGATCAGGGTCATATAAAGATGGTTGGTAAGAAGGGGCTTGTGAGTATGGTTGAGAGTTATGTTGAGGATATGGTTCATAGGCATATGGTGGTGGTTCTTGAAAGTCAAAAGGTGATTCACCATAGCCATTGGATTGATATAAGATTCACCATAGCCATTGGATTGGTATGCATCATAGTATGGCTCTTCTTCATAGTGCATTGGTGGAGGTTGTTGCCAAGAGGATTGATCATATGCATATGGCTCCTCCCACCTTTGGTTATCCCATCCTTGATACACATCTTCATTATAGTTCTCATTTCCTACAACATAATTGTAACTACACTCATAGCCAAAGTGAGAATTCATGATAATAGGAGAGGGCAAAAACAAAAAAAATTAGGAACAAATAAAGAGAACAAACTAAAAACTAACAAAGAAGCAAAAAAGCAAACATATTTACAATATTCACATATATACAATAACCAATAACATAACACCATTGCAACTCCCCGGCAACGGCGCCATTTTGACGATTGGATTTTTGACGGTTTAGAATTTCTCAAATAAAATCTCGTCGAAGTATAGTCTCTAAACCAACAATAATCCTTTCTTACAAAAAGTTGTTTGTCACTAGTACAAACCCCTAAAATTTATAAACCGAAGTATTGGACCTCGGGTCGTTCTCCCTAGAAATTACAATAAAGTGTCTTGTTATTGGTTGTGAGTTATTTTGGGGTTTTGGATAAGAAGCATGAAAAATAAGTGGAAATGAAAAATAAACTAACAAAACAACTATAAAAGGCTCTTGGCAAGATATGAGAACTAGAAGTCCTATCCTAGTTATCCTTCTCAATTGTGATGAGAATTGTTCATTGCTACCACTTAGTTAACCCTTACTAAATAAAGGAAAGTCAAGTGGATGAATTGACTTGAGCCACAAGTCCTAGCCAACTCCCAAGGAAAGACTAGCTTTAGTGCACTCCAAACCAATTAGCAATCTCTCCAATTATCAATCAACAAAGGAATTAGATAACTCAAGTGTCACTAATTACTCTACCTAGGCCAAGAGGAACAAAATCTATACTATATCTAAAAGAGACATTTCAACAAACACATAAAGTGCAATGGAAGTAAACATTATTAAATGCAAGAATTAAAGAGAGATCTAACTACAAAAGCAAGAGATCAACAATAGAAAAGCAAAGAAGAACAATTATCATGAATTACCTCTTATTTAATTGAAGGAAAATGGAAGGAACAATACTAGATCTACAACAAAATACAAGAACAACATAAAGGAAATTACAACAAAAGAATAAAAGAAGATGAATCTAACTACAAGAAATTGAGAAGATAGAAGTAGAAGAGAAGTGAGAGTTTCTCTCTCTAGAAACTACTTCTAACTACTAAACTAATCCTAATGGTTACTAACATGTGTTTCCCCCTTCAATCCTTGGCTTAAATAGCATCAGAAATGAGTTGGATTGGGCCCACAAGGCTTCTAAAATCGCTGGTCACATGTTGCTTTAAGTGAACTAGGTGGCAGCAACGGCGCGTGCGCGTACTTTGCGCATGCGCGCCACCATACTTGTAGCAACTATGGCAAATATTATATCGTTTCGAAGCCCCGGATGTTAGCTTTCTAACCCAACTTGAACCGCATCATTTGGACCTCTGTAGCTCAAGTTATGGTCGTTTAAGTGCGAAGAGGTCGGCTTGACAGCTTTCCGGTTCTTTCATTTCTTCATGAGTTCTCCAACTTTTCATGCTTTTCCTTCATTCCCTTGATCCAATCTTTGCCTCCTAAATCTGAAATCACTTAGCAAACATATCAAGGCATCTAATGGAATCAAGGAGAATTAGATTTAGCTATTTTAAGTCCTAAAAAGCATGTTTTCACTCTTAAGCA
>NC_029775.3:8256632-8257489 GCF_000817695.3 Arachis duranensis
TGTTTTTAGTATGTTTTTAGTATGATCTAGTTAGTTTTTAGTATATTTTTATTAGTTTTTAGTTAAAATTCACTTTTCTGGACTTTACTATGATTTTGTGTGTTTTTCTGTGATTTCAGGTATTTTCTGGCTAAAATTAAGGGACCTGAGCAAAAATCTAATTCAGAGACTAAAAAGGACTACAGATGCTGTTGGATTCTGACCTCCCTGCACTCGAAGTGGATTTTCTGGAGCTACAGAAGCTCAATTGGCACGCTCTCAATGGCGTTGGAAAGTAGACATCCTGGGCTTTCCATCAATATATGATAGTTCATACTTTGCCCAAGATTTGATGGCCCAAACCGGCGTACAAAGTCACCCTCAGAAATCCCAGTGTTAAACGCCGGAACTGGCACCAAAATGGGAGTTAAACGCCCAAACTGGCACAAAAGCTGGCGTTTAACTCCAAGAAGAGTCTCTACACGAAAATGCTTCAATGCTCAGCCCAATCACACACCAAGTGGGCCCGGAAGTGGATTTTTATGTCATTTACTCATCTCTGTAAACCTTAGGCTACTAGTTTTCTATAAGTAGGACCTTTTACTATTGTATTTTATATCTTCTGATCTTTGGAATCTTTTGATCTTTAGATCTTTTGATCACTTTGGGAGGCTGGCCATTCGGCCATGCCTAGACCTTGTTCTTATGTATTTTCAACGGTGGAGTTTCTACACACCATAGATTAAGGTGTGGAGCTCTGCTGTACCTCGAGTATTAATGCAATTACTATTGTTCTTCTATTCAATTCCGCTTGTTCTTGTTCTAAGATATCACTTGTTCTTCAACTTGATGAATGTGATGATCCGTGACACTCATCA
>NC_029775.3:8257655-8258330 GCF_000817695.3 Arachis duranensis
TGTCACAAGTAACAAACCCCTAAAATTAATAACCGAAGTATTGGACCTCGGGTCGTTCTCCCTAGGAATTACAATAAAGTGTCTTGTTATTGGTTGTGAGTTATTTTGGGGTTTTGGATAAGAAGCATGAAAAATAAGTGGAAATGAAAAATAAACTAACAAAACAACTATAAAAGGCTCTTGGCAAGATATGAGAACTAGAAGTCCTATCCTAGTTATCCTTCTCAATTGTGATGAGAATTGTTCATTGCTACCACTTAGTTAACCCTTACTAAATAAAGGAAAGTCAAGTGGATGAATTGACTTGAGCCACAAGTCCTAGCCAACTCCAAAGGAAAGACTAGCTTTAGTGCACTCCAAACCAATTAGCAATCTCTCCAATTATCAATCAACAAAGGAATTAGATAACTCAAGTGTCACTAATTACTCTACCTAGGCCAAGAGGAACAAAATCTACATTAAAACTAAAAGAGACATTTCAACAAACACATAAAGTGCAATGGAAGTAAACATTATTAAATGCAAGAATTAAAGAGAGATCTAACTACAAAAGCAAGAGATCAACAATAGAAAAGCAAAGAAGAACAATTACTATGAATTACCTCTTATTGAATTGGAAGAAAATGGAAAGAACAATAGTAGATCTACAACAAAATATAAGAACAACATAAAGGA
>NC_029775.3:8259173-8259479 GCF_000817695.3 Arachis duranensis
TGGCGTTAAACGCCAGAAATGGGCACCAGCCCGGCGTTTAACGCCAGAATTGGCACAAAACGAGATTTTGCTTGCCATTTGATGCAGGGATGACTTTTCCTTGACACCTCTGGATCTGTGGACCCCACAGGATCCCCACCTACCCCACCACTCTCTCTCTTCTTCACCCATTCACCAATCACCTCAACACCTCTTCCCCAAAAACCCTTCACCTATTAAATCCCATCTTTCTCTTCACCACTCACATCCATCCTTTATAAAACCCCACCCACCTCACCATTCAAATTCAAACCACTTTCCCTCCCA
>NC_029775.3:8259674-8260425 GCF_000817695.3 Arachis duranensis
ACTCTCTTCTTTCTTCTTTTGCTCGAGGACGAGCAAACCTTTTAAGTTTGGTGTGGTAAAAGCACTGCTTTTTGTTTTTTCATAACCATTTATGGAATCCAAGGCCGGAGAAACCTCTAGAAAGAGGAAAGGGAAGGCAAAAGCTTCCACCTCCGAGTCATGGGAGATGGAAAGATTCATCTCAATGGTGGAGCATCAAGACCACTTCTATGAAGTTGTGGCCTTGAAGAAGGTGATCCCCGAGATCCCTTTCAAACTCAAAAAAAAAGGGTCAACTTTGATCAAAGGTTGGACCAAGTCCTCATAAACATTTATGAAGAGGGCACTCAATGGAAGAGAAGCTCAAGAGGGAAGCCGGTTCAACTGAGAAGGCATGACCTCAAGCCCATCACTAAGAAGAGGATGGAGCACACAAGAGACCCCACTCATCATGAGATCCCTGAGATACCTCAAGGGATGCACTTTCCTCCACAAAACTATTGGGAGCAACTAAACACCTCCCTAGGAGAGTTGAGTTCCAACATGGGACAACTAAGGGTGGAGCATCAAGAACACTCCATCATCCTCCATGAAATTAGAGAAGATCAAAGAATCATGAGAGAGGAGCAACAAAGACAAGGAAGAGACATTGAGGAGCTCAAGCACTCCATAGGATCTTCAAGAGGAAGAAAGAGCCACCATCACTAAGGTGGACCCGTTCCTTAATTTCCTTGTTCTTTATTCTTCTGTTTTTCGAATTTTATGCTTATGT
>NC_029775.3:8262131-8263538 GCF_000817695.3 Arachis duranensis
CACTGAGAGGATGGGAGGTAGCCACTGACAACGGTGAAACCCTTGCTTGAGCTTGCCATGGAAAGGAGTAAGAAGGATTGGATGAAGACAATAGGAAAGCAGAGAGACGGAAGGGAAAGCATCTTCATACGCTTATCTGAAATTCCTACTAATGAATTACATAAGTATCTCTATCTTTATCTTTATGTTTTATTCGCATATCACCATACCCATTTGAGTTTGCCTGACTAAGATTTACAAGGTGACCATAGCTTGCTTCATACCAACAATCTCTGTGGGATCGACCCTTACTCGCGTAAGGTTTATTACTTGGACGACCCAGTACACTTGCTGGTTAGTTGTGCGAAGTTGCGTTTATGCCATGGTATTGAACACCAAGTTTTTGGATTCATTACCGGGGTTTATTTGATTTGTGAAAAGTATTGATCACAATTTCGGGCTACCAGTTACCTCACTGGGAATTCTCTATACTCTGACGTAGAGAGTTCCATATTTTCTTGTCTTCTGTCTGTTTATGAGTAGGAACAGGGACAAGGAACCTCTGTTAGACTTTGATCCTGAACCTGAAAGGACTTTTAGGTGACGTTTACAACAAGCAAGACTTTACAAGGCTGCAGGGTCCAACATGGATCATAATAATGCTGTTAATGACAATGCGGCAAATCCGGATGGAAATGAGCAACCCAAAAGAGTGCTCGGATCTTACTCTGCTCCTACTGCAGATCTTTACGGAAAAAGCATTGTGGTGCCTCCTATAGCTGCGAACAACTTTGAGTTGAAGCCACAATTGGTCACCTTGGTGCAACAAAACTGCCAGTATCATGGTCTTTCCAACGAAGACCCAAATCAATTTATTTCTAATTTTCTACAAATTTGTGATACTGTGAAGACAAATAGAGTGAATCCTGAGGTGTACAAACTCATGCTCTTCCCATTTGTGTAACACCCTACCATACAGAGTCTTATGCTTAAGTCATAATTCAGAGATGGCAAGGTATTACGACCTCTAAAAAAATAAAATTTAGTACGTATAGTAGTATGAATAATTGATTATAACTAGGAGCCTTTGTAGAAAAAGGGGTAAACAAAAACCGCAACCTTAAAGCGCAACACTCCGATCGATAACGTAACGAACAAGGATAACCAACGCGAGATTATATATATACAAAGGAGAGTCAAAAACAGGAATATCAAGACTCAAAATCCGGCTGCGAAGATAACCGGTCCGAGCATAACAATATATACATATGATAAAATAAGGAAAACCCCAAAGGACACCCAAAGGGACACAAATACATAAAACCTATTCTCCAAAATCTCCCATAAGAGGAGTCATCACAGTTTGTATTATTTAATGGAGATAAAAGTATCTAAGCAAATCATATAAACCAAAACATAGCCCCGAGA
>NC_029775.3:8263612-8264892 GCF_000817695.3 Arachis duranensis
ATGAATGCCTGTCCCTAGTGGCTGATGATATTATCTTGTCGGTTATAGAGCCAACCCGACAAGTCCTGGCAGTTAACCATTGGACTGTCCCTCTGTCACGCATCCCCAACTCGAGTTATACTCGTCATAAACTTGATCATAATCATGATCTATATCCATCACCTTCACTGGTGAATATTTACGGGGGCGAGCTCATCCGGGTCTTTCACAGTGCCCGGCCACACTTACGACATAGGGTCAGCAGAGTATTAAGTCTCAACCTGGAGCACGTGGTGGCTAGCCATTGCTACTACCCAGGGAAACTCGTATCTCAGATAGTGGAAGTGCAAATCACAATTATCAATAATTCAGCATAAACATGCATGAATTCTCATCCATGGATCAACATCCATATCAGCCATCCGGCTCACGGTTAAATCCATAACCAGCCAATATTCATAGCATACACAACTATTCCGGCTCACGGTTCAATCCAGAACTAACCAATTCATAAACAATTACGGCCCTTCGGCCAATGGCATAACAAGCACTTCCACCACCATCCTCCACATCTCACATAATCATCAATGATCCTCATTGATTATCCATTTTCCCCTTGCTTCACTCGCAAGTTACCACATCCACTAACTCCTTCTCTCATAGCTAGGCATATCATAATGATTTAAGATATAAGTGGTGAGATCGGAGGCTTAGAGTATGAAATTTGGCTTTTAAAACTCAAAAATCAACTTTGGGATGAAAACAGGTCCGCGCGTACGCGCACACGTGGATGGCCTCAAAAACTTCATCGACGCGCAAGCGTCATGCATGCTAACGCGTGGATTAAAAATTTTCCAATCGACGCGTAAGCGTCAACCACGCGTACGCGTGGGTGTTCTTGTGCCCCAGGCACAACACTAGCACATTTCTGGCATAACTCTCTGGAAAATGGCTGGGCATTGGGTGCAGCACCATCGGCGCGCCCGCGCAGATCACGCGCACGCGTGGATGGCATTTTCGGGAAGAACGGCGCGTACGCGCCAGGTGCGCCCACGCGCAAGGGGTCATTCTGCTAAAAATTTTCTAAGTTAAAAGCTGCAGAATTTAAAGATTTGGACCCCAATCTTCCGACGGACATAACTTTCTCATTTTAAATCATTTTTCACCCGTTCTTCGAATGGCACGGACATCCCGGATCCAATTTCATTTCTAAAAAAATTTGTTACAAAAAAAAGATCCGTAGTCCAAGTTATGTACCACCAAAGTATGCCCAAAAACCATATTTTTCATAAAAACCACAA
>NC_029775.3:8265126-8265382 GCF_000817695.3 Arachis duranensis
TGGCTCAAACTCAAACACATTGACATATCATATACTCTTCCTCATGCCAATTCCAACAACACCAATCCCAATAACTCATTTTTGTACATAATCAACATCATACTGACCATAAACATGGTTCAACCCACAATTCAACCATAACCAATCATCAAGCATATATCACAACATGCATATTTCTCATACATTATACCATCAAGGCATCATTAATCATCATCACATATATGACCACATCATATATCTCAATCATTCAACAACA
>NC_029775.3:8266257-8269702 GCF_000817695.3 Arachis duranensis
CTTAAGGAAAACATGGTCTCCTTCCTCAAATTCTAAGGGCTTTCGCCTCTGATCGACGTAACTCTTTTGACGACTCTGCACCGTAAGCATCCTATCACGTATTTTCTTGACTTGTTCAGTAGTCTCAGCTATCATTTCTGGCCCCAACAAACTTTTCCTCCAGCTTCATACCAACATAGAGGAGATTGACATTTCCTCCCATACAAGGCCTCATACGGAGCCATCCCGATGCTCGCATGATAACTATTATTGTATGCAAACTCCACTAATGGCATATACCGATCCCAACTCGCCGGTTGGTCCAAAACACAAGCTCTCAACATATCCTCTAGTGTTTGGATCGTCCTTTCAGATTGACCATCTGTTTGAGGATGGTAAGCCGTGCTCAAGCTTAATCGGGTTCCAAAAGCTTTCTGAAATGCACCCCAAAACCTTGAAGTGAAACGAGGATCCCTATCAGAGATTATAGTAGCAGGTACACCATGGAGTCTCACAATCTCCTTTATGTATAACCGTGCTAGCTCCTCAAGGGTGTAAGTCATCCGAATGGGCAAAAAGTGAGCTGACTTCGTTAGTCGGTCCACAATCACCCAAATAGCATCAAAACCAGCCCTAGTCCTTGGCAATCCCGACACAAAGTCCATTGCAATACTTTCCCACTTCCATTGTGGAATCTCTAAAGGTTGCAACATCCCGGAAGGTCTTTGATGTTCAATCTTTACCTTTTGACAAGTTAAGCACTTTGAAACATATTCCGCCACATCATTCTTCATACCCGGCCACCAAAACATTGCCTTTCCCGGATGGTAATGCAACTCAAAGTCGTAGTCCTTCAACAATTCCATCCACCTTCTCTGTCTCATATTAAGCTCTTTCTGATCAAAGAGGTACTTCAAGCTCTTATGATCAGAGAAAACTTGGAACTTAACCCCATAGAGGTAATGCCTCCACACCTTCAAGGCAAACACAACCGCAGCGAGTTCCAAGTCGTGCGTAAGGTAACTAACTTCATGAGGTCTCAACTGTCGTGAGGCATACGCCACCACATTACGATGCTGCATCAGCACGCACCCTAGACCCTTCAATGAGGCATCACAATACACCTCAAATGGCTCGTTCGCCTCGGGTAACACTAACACAGGTGCAGTGGTCAACTTTTTCTTCAATGTCTGAAAGCTCTCCTCGCACTCAGGAGTCCAAACAAACGGAGTGTCTTTGCGGGTTAACTTTGTCATTGGCAAAGCTATCTGTGAAAAGCCTTTGATAAACCTTCGGTAATAGCCAGCTAAACCCAGAAAACTCCTTATCTCTGTTACGGTGGTTGTTTGCTTCCAATCCATCACAGCCTCCACCTTAGTTGGATCTACGGCTATTCCTTTCTTACTCACCACATGGCCCAAAATCTTCACCTCACTCTTCCAAAACTCGCACTTAGACAGTTTTGCATAAAGTTTCTTCTCCTTTAGAATCTGCAATACGGTCCTCAAGTACTCCGCATGCTCTTCTTCAGTCTTGGAATAAATCAGTATGTCATCAATGAAGACAACAACGAATTTATCCAGAAACGGACGGAAAACTCTATTCATGTAATCCATGAACACCGCAGGAGCGTTTGTCAACCCGAAAGACATTACAGTGTACTCGTAATGACCATAACGAGTCCTGAAAGCGATCTTAGGGATATCCTCAGTCCTCACCCTTATCTGGTGATAACCGGATCGCAAGTCGATCTTGGAGAAAACTCCAGCTCCTTGTAACTGATCCATGAGATCATCAATTCTCGGCAATGGGTACTTATTCTTTATTGTAACCTTGTTTAGCTGCCTGTAATCTACACAGAGCCGCATACTCCCATCCTTCTTCTTCACCAGTAACACTGGAGCACCCCACGGAGATACACTTGGGCGTATAAAATTCTTTCCCAACAAATCCTCTAACTGAGACTTTAACTCGTTCATCTCTAACGGTGACATCCTATAAGGAGCACTTGAGATTGGTCCCGCCCCGGGCACCAACTCAATAGCAAACTCAACCTCTCGGTTAGGTGGAAATTCATCAATATCATCAGGAAACACTTCCGGAAACTCACACACAACCGGAATCTGTTCCAACCTTTGATCATCACCTGAAACACCCGCTGTTAACAACATGATACCCTGATATTCGGTTCCGGAACAGTTCACCATCATCGAATTCAAGTAATAATTATTCACCACGACCGGCCCTTCAGTATCCTCTGGCATAAAGTACACCGACTTTGTAGAACAATCTAGCAGAACATGGTTCTTAGATAACCAGTCCAATCCCAAGATAAGATCAAGACCAATCATCGGCAAGCAGATTAAATTATGAACAAAATCATGCTGCTTGAACCTAAAGGAAACTTCCGAGCATCCTAGCCTAGTTACCATGGCTTCGTGGGTAGCATTGTACACTCTTAGATCATAACCTAAAGTTACAATCTTCAGTCCTAACTCATGGGCTTTCTCAAATGCAATGAATGAATGTGATGCTCTCGAATCAAATAAAGCATTTAAGGTTTGACCAGCTATTTCACAGTTACCTCTAATGAGTGTCTCAGATCCTTCAGCTCCTACAGCTGAAGTGGTGAACACCCGACCAGTCTGTTGTGCCTTCCCAGCACCTTGTTTCTGCCTCTCCGGACAATTTGCGGCTTTATGCCCCGCCTTTCCACAAGTGTAGCACAAACCCCATCCGGTCTTGCATGGTGCTCCCGGATGGTGACTTCCACACCTAGGACAAGCTTGATCATTCTGAGGCTGCTTCCCATACCTTTTCCCTTGGAAATTGTTGTTGTTGTTGGGCCTCCTGAAAGAGCTTCCCCTCTTGAAAGACGGGCCTCTAGGTGCAAAGCTCTTTCCTCGGTTCTATGGGAATGAACCTTTGTGAATCCCTTTCTCAGCGGTTGCCCTTTTCACACACTCTTCAGCAACCCTACACTTGTTTACCAACTCGGAGAAGGTCCTAATCTCCATTGGTCCCACTGAACTGAAGATATCACTCCGGAGTCCCACTTCATACTTAACACACTTCCATTCCTCATATTCCACCGGAGTCCCTTGGCACATACGAGAGAACCTGAACAGCTCCTCAAACTTGTCAGTATACTCTGATATGGACATGGTACCCTGCTTCAGCTGTAATAATTCAAGTTCCTTAGCCGTCCTAGCAGAAGTCGGAAAGTACTTCTTATAGAACTCTTCTTGGAAAACATTCCAAGTGATATAGTCATCATCCTGCTGCAGAAGACGTCGGATACCTTGCCACCAATGGGATGCTTCACCGACAAGCATATAGGTAGCAAACTCGACACGCTGTCCTTCAGGCACCACTTGCGCTTGCAGCGCTCGCTCTATAGCCTGAAATCATGTATCAGCCTCAATCGGACTAGTAGTCCCCTTGAACTTAGGCAGATTAACCTTCA
>NC_029775.3:8270881-8272069 GCF_000817695.3 Arachis duranensis
CCTAGTGGCTGATGATATCATCTTGTCGGTTATAGAGCCAACCCGACAAGTCCTGGTCGCTAACCATTGGACTGTCCCTCTGTCACGCATCCCCAACTCGAGTTATACTCGTCATAAACTTGATCATAATCATGATCTATATCCATCACCCTCACTGGTGAATATATACGGGGGCGAGCTCATCCGGGTCTTTCACAGTGCCTGGCCACACTTACGACATAGGGTCAACAGAGTATCAAGTCTCAACCTGGAGCACGTGGTGGCTAGCCACTGCTACTACCCAGGGAAACTCGTATCTCAGATAGTGGAAGTGCAAATCACAATTATCAATAATTCAGCATAAACATGCATGAATTCTCATCCATGGATCAACATCCATATCAGCCATCCGGCTCACGGTTCAGTCCAGAACCAGCCAATATTCATATCATGCACAGCCATTCCGGCTCACGGTTAAATCCATAACCAGCCAATTCATAAACAATTACGGCCCTTTGGCCAATGGCATAACAAGCACTTCCACCACCATCCTCCACATCTCACATAATCAGCAATGATCCTCATTGATTATCCATTTTCCCCTTGCTTCACTCGCAAGTTACCACATCCACTAACTCCTTCTCTCATAGCTAGGCATATCATAATGATTTAAGATATAAGTGGTGAGATCGGAGGCTTAGAGTATGAAATTTGGCTTTTAAAACTCAAAAATCAACTTTGGGATGAAAACAGGTCCGCGCGTACGCGTCTAGCACATTTCTGGCATAACTCTCTGGAAAATGGCTGGGCATTGGGTGCAGCACCATCGGCGCGCCCGCGCACATCACGCGCACGCGTGGATGGCATTTTCAGGAAGAACGGCGCGTACGCGCCAGGTGCGCCCACGCGCAAGGGGTCATTCTGCTAAAAATTTTCTAAGTTAAAAGCTGCAGAATTTAAAGATTTGGACCCCAATCTTCCGACGGACATAACTTTCTCATTTTAAATCATTTTTCACCCGTTCTTCGAACGGCACGGACATCCCGGATCCAATTTCATTTCTAAAAAGATTTGTTACAAAACAGAGATCCGTAGTCCAAGTTATGTACCACCAAAGTATGCCCAAAAACCATATTTTTCATAAAAACCACAAGGTGCCATTTTCAAAACAAGCCATTTCCAACTCTTTTCAAAATCAATCAAAACATT
>NC_029775.3:8272076-8272398 GCF_000817695.3 Arachis duranensis
TGTCATTTTCATCCCTTTTCTTTGAAATCAATCAAAATGTATCAAATTCAACATCAAGCCTCCTCAACTCACACATTGACACATTATCACAATATACAAAATCACTATCTCATCATTTTAACCCACTTCACCCAAGTGGCTCAAACTCAAACACATTGACATATCATATACTCTTCCTCATGCCAATTCCAACAACACCAATCCCAATAACTCATTTCTGTACACAATCAACATCATACTCACCATAAACATGGTTCAACCCACAATTCAACCATAACCAATCATTAAGCATATATCACAACATGCATATTTCTCATACATC
>NC_029775.3:8272530-8285632 GCF_000817695.3 Arachis duranensis
GGGCCTCTAGCCTAAGTATTTCCTACCACATTACATATTAGATACGGGAAACCGAAACTATACCTTAGCCGATTTTCCCAAGCTCCACCGGAGCACTTCCAAATCACCTATCCACAAGCTCTCAAGGCCTCAACACCTCCAAGAACAGATTTTTCACCACCAAACCTTTTCCAAGCTTTTCAAAATCACCAATCAAACTCCAATATCCACACACACACAACCTAAGCCACAACCATCATACCCATACACAACATCTCAAAATCCAAACATCATAAAATCACAAATTACACTAGGGTTGAGAACCTTACCACATCCAAGGTCCAAGGAGACAAGATTAACCTTCTCCTTCAAGAGAGTTGGGTCCTATAACATCAAAGAATCCAAAATCTCAACATTTTACCCATGAAACTCGAAAATAAGGGCTGAGATTTCAAACAGCAACACGTGGCTTACCTCAAGATTGGTTGTATGAGTTTTGTAGAGCTCTCCACGGTGAACGCGTGGCCGCAAACGAGGTGGCAATCGGAGCTCTAGATCAAAAGTTATGGTGGTTTGAAGATCAACCAAGGGAGAGAACTTGAGAGAGTGTTCTTCCTCCCTTTCTCTCAAATTTCAGCTTGTGTGTGTAACAAATGAGGAGAGAGAGTGCTGAAAACTAGGGTTTTGGTTAAGTTATGTTGGGCCAAGGGCCCACTTTGGGTCCAATTGGCCCGGTTTGGCCCGTTCGGTCCAATCTTGGTCCGAATTCTATAAAATTGGTACCGAAATTTTCGTCTCAGTCTCCTCTATCACATTTAGCCATAAAAATCACATTTTAGGCTTTCTAGAATAAATTCTCATTTACGGGTTAATTAGCCGTTAATTAACTGGGTTTTACAATTTGCTTTGAGGGATGGAGCAAAGCTATGGCTAGATTCCCAACCCAAGGAGAGTTTGGACACTTGGGACAAGGTTGTTACTGAGTTTTTTACTAAATTTTTTCCACCAAAGAAACTGACTAAGCTTAGGGTGGAGGTTCAGACCTTCAGACAGAAGGATGGTGAAACTCTTTATGAGGCTTGGGAGAGATACAAGCTACTAACTAGATAATACCCTCCGGACATGTTCTCCAAATGGACCCAACTAGATATCTTTTATGAAGGTTTGGATGAAATATCCAAGATGTGCTTAGATAATTCTGCAGGAGGTTCATTGCACAAGAAGAAGACACCAGAGGAGACTATTGAGCTTATTGAATTGGTTGCTAGCAACCAATACTTATACTCATCTAACAGGAATCTTGTGAACTCTGATACCTCTCAGAAGAGAGGTGTATTGGAAGTGGAAGCTGTTAATGCTCTTCTTGCTCAGAACAAGCTTATGTCTCAGCAAATAAATCTACTTACTTAGCAGATGGGTGGCATGCAAGTCTCAGCTATCAACACCCAAAATTCACCCCAAGAGGTCTCTTATGGCATGACAGGTAATTTTGTGCAGAATGATACTTATGATTATGCTCAATTCTCTTCTGAACAGGTCAATTACATTGGGAGTGCTCCTAGAAATCCCAATAATGATCCCTAATCTCAGACCTACAATCAAGGATGGAGAAATCACCCAAATTTTGGGTGGAGAGACCAACCTCAAAGACCTCAGAACTTCAACAATAATTCTCAAAGCGGCTTTCAACAGAACAATTACAATAACCGCCAATTTCAATCTCATCAACAATAACCACCTCCACAGGCAAATCTAAATCCCAAGAAGATTCTAATTGGGAAATGATGAAAAGTTTTGTGCAGGAAACCAGAGCATCAATTAAGAACTTGGAGATTCAGATGGGTCAAATAGCCACCAGAATTAATGAAATTGATCAGAGGACCACTAATAGCCTTCTTGGTAACACAATTCCAAATCCAAGAGAGGAATGCAAGGCTATCACCTTGATAAGTGGACAAGTGGCAAGTATGCAAGCACAAGTTGATGAGGAGCAAGTTGAAAAAGATTGCAAGGTTATTCAACTGAGAAGTGGTAAAGTAGCTGGCTCTAAGACCAAGGTTAATGAAGAGTTAGTTGAAAAAGAGGCTCCGGAGGAGAAGAAGGAAGAAGTAGAGCACGCCCCTCCAAAGCGTGCGGACAACCCATTTTCAGACTCTCTTGACACTTATCCTACATTGCCAAAGGCTCCTGAGTACAAGCCTAAAATGCCATATCCTTAGAGACTTCAAAAGGAGACCAAGGACAAGCAGTTTTCAAAGTTCTTGGAAGTCTTCAGAAAGTTGTAGATCAATATTCCTTTTGCTGAGGTTTTGGAGCAAATGCCTCTCTATGTCAAGTTCATGAAGGAGTTGTTGTCAAAGAAGAAGCCTTTAAAGGGAGATGAGACAGTGGTCCTGACTAAGGAATGTAGTGCCATCATTCAGAATAACTTGCCAAGGAAGATGCCAGATCCAGGGAGCTTTCAAATTCCATGCACCATTAGAAGCACAACTTTTGAGAAAGCCCTATGTGATCTGGAGAAAAGCATAAATCTAATGCCCTTATCTGTGATGAAAAAGTTGCAAATCCAAGAGGCACAACCCACAAGGATAGCATTACAGATGGCAGACAAATCTATGAAGCCTGCATACGGATTAGTGGAGAATATCTTGGTCAAAGTGGGTAAGTTCTTTCTCACAGCAGATTTTGTGATTCTTGACATAGGGGAGGATGCAAATGCCTCTATAATTCTAGGAAGACCATTCCTAGCCACTGGGAGAGCTCTAATTGATGTAGAAGCAGGTGAACTAGTGCTTAGAGTGCATAATGAGCATCTGGTCTTTCATGTTTTCAAAGATATACATTCAGCAGCTGAAGAAGAAAGGTGCATGCAGACTGAGCTTATTGATCCAAACCTTCAAGAACCTCCTGATGATGCACAACAGAATCTGCATCTCAAACCTCCTTTGGTGACAGTCAATAAAATTCCTCCTGACATCAAACTTAAGTTTGGTGTCGGGAATGCATCATCCACCAAGGGAGAGGGTCCCAAAAAGAAAGTACCCAGAGGATGGAGAAACAAAAAGATCCCTACTGAAGGTTTCTCCCCAGGAATGAAAGTGATGTTGACTAACAATCCAGTGTGGATTTATACAGTAAATAGAATCCTCTCTCTAGAGCATATTGAGCTAATTTATGGAGACACAGGAAAGAAGTTCAAAGTAAGGGGTGAAGAGCTGAGCCCCTATGATCCACCTCCTTAGAGGAGCTGACCGTCGAGCTAGTGACGGTAAAGAAGCGCTTGTCGGGAGGCAACCCGAGGACCTCGTATCCTCAATCTATTTTCCGTAGTAGTAGTTTTATTATTTATTTTTTTATTGAGTTCTACTGTTTTTCCTTTGTTTTATGTGTGTTTGATCATGCAAAATTTTTTTAGGACAGGAATCGGATACTTAAAAAAATTTTTACAGAATGAAAAAGACTGATTCTGTCAACTCCACGCTGAACTTGGAATTTCCCAAGTTCAGCATGGAGTGTGCATGCATATTGGGTGTTTGCCTCTGCCAAGTCCACGTTGAACTTGAAATTTTCCAAATTCAGCGTGGTATACGATATAAAGTGAGTAAAAATGTTTGAAGACCCATGCTAAACTTTGAAAATTCCAAGTTTAGCGTGGAGAACGACATATCCAGCGTGAATAAGGACCAGACTCTACGCTGAACTTAAGATCTTTCAAGTTCAGCGTGGATGCATGCATACAAAGAAAGTTGCATTCGGGGGTGTTGGCGCTGAACTTGAAATTCACCAAAGTCAGCGTGAATTCAGTCAACATGATATATACTCATTGAAGCCCCATCAAATCTGCACCCAATCCCTTGATTGTTGGTCCCCACCCCTTACTGATTTTCTTTTCTTTTCTTCTTGCTTCACCTACCCCTTTTCCATAATCTTACCCCCATCCAAATAAATAATTATATATATAAAAATAACCATAATAAAAAATAATAAAAACATAAAAAATATCTATATATATTTTAATTATTTTAATCATAATAATTGTTTTTACTCTTTTGAACGTCTTTTTCTGTTCCTTCCTATTTTCAGTTCTTCTTTATTTGAGGAAAAGCAAACTTTTAAGTTTGGTGTTATCGCTTCACTTGTGGCTTTTCAGTTTATTTTAATGGCACCAAAGGGAGACAAATCATCTTCACGGAGGAGCACAACTAGAAGAATAAAATGGCCACTAAGATAACTGAGGTGGTTGAATTCCTTTCATTCTATATTATATCCCGTTCTTATTATATTATGTTCCTATTTTCTATTTATTTTGTTACTGCATGATCAAGTACTATTTCAATTCTTAGGGTCTAATTTTATTTACTGTTCATTTTGTTATTTGAATTTTATAATTCAAAAAAAAACAGCAAAAAAGGTATCTCATGTATTGCTCACTGAGCTTGAAAATCAAAAGAAAAAAATGTGATGTAATGCATGAAAAGAGTGAGTTGATATCTAAGATTAGTCATATTTACTTAATTGTGGTGGTGTTATTTGTAACTCTGAATGAATGACATAAACAGAGCATATTTGAAGTTGAATTAAGGGGTGTTGATGTATAAGGAATGGGGATTTAGAGAATTATTATGACTTCTCTGAAATAAACAAAAATTTAATCCTTGAAGCAAAAGAGACAGCAAAATAAGCATAAAAGCAAGGTCCAAGGCTCTGAGCATCAATGACTAGGGGGTCTGAAATAATCAAAAGCTCAAAGAGTTGTTTCTCTAGTAATATGCTTGTGATATTCTTGTTTCAAGTAACCTTTGAGACAGAGTATTTAGAGTCATGACCAATTGCATTCAACAGAGTATGCCAAAGGCTTTGAGCACCACTGTCTGAGAGTAACTGAAAGAAAAATCAAAATTTAGAAATAGTTCCCCAGTCAAGTGCTTGTGGTGTTTCTGTGTCAAGTAAAGCTTGAGACAAAACATTTAAAGTCACGGCTATGATCAAGGTGCAAAGCACCAAAGAAAAGAAAATTAAAGTAAATTTTGCTGTGTTCAAGGATTAAACTGGAGTATAAAGATCAGAGAATTCATAATATGATTCGGATTCTAATTCCGAATGACACTGACATTCCCCTGATTCAAATGAGAGTGAGATGTCAAAAATGTTCAGAGTTACAATGAATAAATCCCATTTTAAGAATAGACTTGAGCATGACTAAACTCTCACTTATCATGAAAATTCACATCTTAATCATGCACTTATTTTGGTTGCTTGAGGACAAGCAACAATTCAAGTTTGGTGTTGTGATGCGTGAGCATCTTATCTATCTTTTTCTTGTGAATTTGCACTTGAATTGCTAAGTTAAATCAAAATTTAAATATCTTTTAGCCACTATGGATTCTACTTTGAGTTGCGCACAATTCTATTTATTTCAGGTAGCATCCGGAGGGATTTGACGGAGTTTTGTAGCAGAAAAGGGAGAAAGCGAATGATGCTATCAATCCTGACCTCCTTGCACTCAAACTGGAATAACTTGAGCTAAAGAGGTCCAATTGATGTGATTCCAGTGGCATTAGAACGTTCACTTTCGGGGCTTTCTAACGATATGTAATAGTGCACATTTATCTTCCGGAAACCTCTGCATCCTCCACGTTGAACTTGATTCCTACCAAGTTCAGCGTGGATTGGAGAACTTCCAGGGAAGAACTTGCTGCCTTCTCCACGCTAAACTTGGGAAAAGCCAAGTTCAGCGTGGATTCAAAGGAACACGCTGAAGCACTTGCTGCCTTCTCCACATTGAACTTGGAAAAAGCTAAGTTCAACGTGAAACTTAATAAATCTAATGGTCCCACACTCCTCAAGCCCTGCACGGATCAATCAAATTGATTTTGATTTAACTTTTATTTTATTTACAATTTGGAAAAGATATTATTTTAGTTTTAGAAAATATATTTTACATTAATTAGAATTAGATATAAAAGGGAAAAGAATCAGCCCTTCGGGGATCTCTCTTCCTCTACCTCATTCCGCAATTTACAGTTTTCCAGAATCCTAGTTTTTCTCTCTAAACCATGAACAACTAAACCTCCACTGTTAAGGTTAGGAGCTCTATCTATTGTATGGATTGATACTATTATTTTTCTATTTTAATTCATGTATTGATTTCTATTTCAAGAATTGTTTTCGTTCTTTATCTTATGAATTTGGGTGGAACGGAAGTATGACCCTTGTTCTAATTGAGTTCTTGTATAACTTGGAAAAGCTCTTTACTTGAACAACAACTTGAAAACAATTTCTCCTAAACTTCTAATTATCTAGACTTAACGGGATACGTGACATATAATTCTTTTATATTTGGGTAATTAGAGTTTTTGTGGCATATAAATTAGAATTGAACTTCATCCTCTAATTGGAATTAAGTGATCAAGAAATTGGTAGTTGATGAAAGTTAGAGTAGACTAAGAAGGTCTAAGGAATTAGGAATTAGTCATATATAGTTTGCCATGAATTAAATCTTGCATTATTAAAATAGTTAGTAAGAAAAGTCAATCCGAAAAATAGATAACTCTGAAGCCTTAACTGTTTCTCCATACATATTTCACTATTTGTTTACTGCTTGTTTTATTAATTTTCTGAATTTACTGTTAATGTGTTTGAACTCTTAAAACATCATTCTCTGCTTGTCTAACTAAGTAAATTAATCAACCATTGTTGTTTGGTCCATCAATCCTCGTGGGATCGACCCTCACTCACTTGAGGTATTACTTGATACGACCCGGTGTACTTACCGGTTAGTTTATGGTTATGAAGTTCGCACCAATGGTGGCGCCGACGGTGGCTACGAACTCACTCTTCTCTGATCTCAAAAGTTATTGCATGTAGATGAAGGAGACAACACATTGATGTAGAAGCTTGATGCCGACAACGACGAAGACATGAATGGCAGCAGCGACGAACTTACTCTCCCTCTGATATCAGACGCTACGGCGAGTTTGATGGTGATAATGGCGAGAGATGAATGCAGTGGCGGCGAGTAGATGTAGGGTTTCATCGTATCACACTCATCATCCTCTTTTAATTTTTTGGACAAATTTTTGTTTGAAATGAAATTTGTTTGGGTTTAACCAGAACAGGAGATTAAGAATCGGCTATTTGTTTGGACAATTGGGCTTAGAAATTTAAATTGGCATTAATCAATGAAAATTTTATATTTTGCCAAAAATAAAATATGTTATAGAGGTTTATAAAACTTCCACACAAAAAAACTCTCATAAACAAATAAAAATTTTGTAGTGGAGTCATGTTTGTCAAATTTTAAATTTTTTTAAAAATTATTTTATTAATAATAAAAATTAAATACCAAATATCAGAATCTTTTAAACATCGATTTAATATTTATCTCTATACATTATCAACTGATACACCGATTCAAGTCAATTTTTATGTAAGGTTTTTTAGATATAATAAATTTAATATACTACTACTACATCATTTAGCCAACACACCATCGGTTACCATAGAAAATATTTCTTTCCCTTTAGTCGTCGTACTCTTCTATTTGAGTCTTAATTAAAGAGCAATATGCTTCTTGTTATAATTATATCTACAATTCTTACATTATTATTTTATTTAAATGAAATTCTTAATTTATGTTCTCTACTATTATATTTGGTGGATATTGTATCTATTATTCTGATATACTATTTTCTTTTTTAAAAAGTTTAAAAAATTAACTACAATATAAGTCAATATAATCAATTTTTTATTTTTAATTTTAAAATTTAAAAATTAAAATAATAAAAAATTATTTTTTTCGTAATAAACTTATTTTTTAATTAATTAACTCTAATTGACTACATTTTTAATTCTCTAACAGAATCGTTTTTTTATATATAAATTCTTAATATTATCTTCGCACAATTTCAAATGTACTTTTTTGTCGTTCTCAACCAAATTAAAAAAAAAACTGTGTCAACAAAGTATACATTTTTTAACTTTATTTTTCATTTAATGTAATTAAAAACTAAAAAAAAAAACCTTTCTCTATTAGAGATACAGTGTTTTTTTCTCATGATATCTTTTAATTCGACATATCAAGAACTAATATATCACAAATCTAAATTTAATTTAAGAATTTATTGCTGGCTAATGGCTTGATGCATATATATACAAAATAAGATTCGAACATCCCAATACTTATTTAAGAGGACTAATGAGTTAACCATTAAATCAACTCGTAAATTAGATAGATATAATTATTTATGTACTCCTCCTATCAACTCAAATTTTTCAAAGAAATAAAAGTCCTCTTTCCTTCCACTCCTCATGAGTTATTTGTCCTATTACAAGAGATTTGTCTATCTTGTTAGAAATATAATCATTTATGTGTATTATTTTATCAATTTAAATTTTAAAAAAAATAATTTCATGACATAATATGGTCAAAACTTCTATGACCTAAAAGTCTAAAACTTAATTCTTGTTAATTCAAAAAAAATTATATAAAACAAATTAAAAAAAAGTCTATATAAAAATTTACACAAACTTAATAAAAATTCTTACATAAAAAAATATTAAAAAGATATAACTATTTATTTTTGAAAAAAAATAAAAATATATTAAAAATATAACCATTCTCTTTTTAAAAAAATGGATTCATGACACAAGTAATATAGTTGAAGACCTAAGCATAGTTAAGATTGAACTTGAAACTCCTCTTACATATTCAGCCTTCATTTCTGCGCCATACCATGTTGGTATGAAAATAATCGGATTAAAATAATACACATATTCGTAACTTCTAATTCAAAGAGAGAATTCTTTTCCATAAAATTTATTTCGGAATCTTTTTAATGTTTATACAAATGATTAATGAAGGTAGTGTGGTAATATAACTTTGCTTTATAGAAGGGCACTTGCATTATATTTATATATGTGCCAAAAGTAAAAGCAGCATTGCCATTTTTTGGGTATATTCCCTCGTGACACAAAGGATAAAAAAAATCATTTTATGAACAAATTAAATTCTCACAAATGTCTAATAATAATGCATCTGTAATAAAACCGATGACCCTACCAAATCCAAAGTCTTTATTTTGTGGACTTGACACTAATCTTTTTATAATTTGACTTCTTCGAAACTTAATTAATTTAAGCCCACTCTGGATTCTTTTCATTTGGACATACACATACTACTTCATTTTTCTTTTATATTAAAATTCTATTTTAATTACTTAGAGAAATGAGAGGTAATAAAAATTGAATTATAAACATTTTAACTATAGAATATAGTGAAACTCTGATATATCATTTCAGTAAATAATATTTAGAAAAAAATTAAACTGTTAATTTAAAATAGTTATTTCTAATCCATATATGAGGACGATGAATACAGTTGTAGCATTATATTAGGACAACTAATAATGATGAACGAACAGTGTTAGTTTAATGATCATGACATAATAATGGATCGCATAGTCGAATAAAATTAAGATAATTAGTTATAATGAAGCATCATCATATTAGTTTGTCAAAGTTAGATGAATGAATTAACCAACTTGCCACGTGATGCCCTTTTCTTCTCGCAAAATGTCAGTTGTTTGGCCAAAGTAACAGAGTATAGGTTTAGTTCCAATTCAAGATCTCATCCAAGAAAAAGTTAATCTTCTTTTATATTAACAAATCTCAGTAACATTGGGGAAGAAAAAGGTGTTTAGATACGGAAAAATATTAAGTGAATAAGTTATTTGTGATTAATTTTAATTAAGTTTTTTTTATTTATATATATATTTTTAAATTGATTTTTATTATGTTAATAAGTTATTAAACTAATTTAGTTACTAAAATAATTTGATTATGAAGTATTTGATATTTCTGTTTAGATAAAGTATATTTGTAAATATTTAAATTTAATTGTATGGGGAAAAAACTTTTAGATAAGGTTTTGTGTTGTGTGCGTTTAAAATATTATAATCAAAAGACCCATAGCTATCCAGATCCTTTCAATGGAATTTTGAATATCTGAACAAATTATTGATGTATAATTAAAATATAAATTTTAAAAAAAAACTGGGCCAAATTATAAGGGAAAAAAAAGGCTTACATTGAAATTTGAAAAATTTTAAAACGATGTGGCAAAAGTGAATGCATATTACTATTAGAATAAACACATTCTTTTCTATTATTTTTAAAAGTTGTGTTCAAATAATGTTTATTTTTATTTTTAATTATTTAATGTTTAGTGAGAGAAATCAGATCAGACAATTTGTGAGAGAGGCCAAAGTGAGTGACTAGTTATCATAAAAAAAAAAAGCAGTTACACAAAATAAAGATTTTAAATCCTATTTATCTACTGTATATAATGAAGGGATGAAAAAGAGTTGATATACACATTTTATTTCTTAAAATTTCTCTCATTATATATAATTTATATAAAATATTGTATTAACTCAGAGTTAAATACATAACCCTTTAATTTTGGTGTAACATCCTTAGTTTTTGGCTATAACCAAATTTAAAATTACACAATTTTTAAGTTTTAAAATTTGTATGGATTAAATATAATTTAAAATTTGAATGTAATAGTTTAAATGATTTAAAATTTACCGATCTAATCTAGATCACATAATAATTTAAATAAATTAAAAAATAAATGCAAATTGATATAATATAATCACAACTTTTTTAACAAAATCAAATTATAGTAAAAAATAAAAATTAGACTGACATCGTACAAATCGTAAGAAATTATATTAATTTTATCTTTAAAATCGATTCTTACCGTGCTACAAATATAATTCTATCTCTAACAAAGCAAATGATGTAGTAATTTTATTTATTTATTTTGTTGGCAGTAATAAATAATTGTAAAAATATGAATATTTTTAAAATATATATTGCAGGGAATAATCATCAATTTATTTTATTTATTTATAAAAAAATCCTCTCATAATAATAGGGAAAACATATATATATTATTGTAATCATTCTCAGAATTTCGGTTTAATATTGAATATGTGACGAATTTGATTTGAGTTTTTGTTAATTTCCAGCCATTATTACTCATCTTTAATTTGGATATTTTCCTCCATTTGTCGTGCTTCAAGATTCAAAGTTAGATTTACATTACTTGACTATGGGAAATAAAGATACCAACCACTCTAATCGATCCATGGCAGTACATAATCAACCACTCAATATTAGGTCTTCGTTTATTATATATATTATCTGATGTACGTGACTATAAGCTCGGTCGGTGCTCTGCTAGTACCATATAATATGAAATATAATTTTATTATTAATTGTTGCTTCGCTGCGCTACTTGTAACATTTAGCCTATGTCGTATTAGTCATGGTCATGGACACCACCCTTGATTGTCAGTAGTATGTAGATATTAAAGTTATTATTACTGCCTCCCCGGAAGTCCCGTATGTATATTAGTGGTGAATAATTAAGTTTATTTCTTAATTAAGTATATATAATCAGTATAAAATATTTTATATAGTCATATAATTATAATTTTTTTGACTAAAAAATAGTTATCTTTGTTAATATAACATTATGTAATGATTAGATGCACATATAAAACGATTTTATATTGATAGTACATCAAAATTAAAATTATATATTTTTTATTTGTTTTTTTTTTCTATTTAGTTGTTTCAGATTTAATAATTTTTTGTAGTATATTTCTCTCTTTATGGTGTTTGTATTTCTGTTATGATATTTTATGTTTTTGTTATAATTAATTTGAATATGATGGTATAAATCCTTAAGATTTGAGAAGAAGCTAGGTGCAGCAAGGGAAGTGTTTCTTTCATGAAAATTTTTTAGGTCTGAACGAAAAATGGACATTTTTAATCGAAAAGTGGAAAAGATATTTCACATTATTGTAATATTTTTTGTGTAGATTAAAAGAAATAAAAAGATTTAGACTCATATCTGTTTTTATTTATTAAGATTCATTGTAATTAAATTTAAACTCATTCTCAACATATAATTCAACATAGAGATTTATCTATGTCTTCGTTTAGATTTAGATATAATGTTTTTTTTGTATTTAAAAAATGGCGTTAGATCTTTTTCACGATAACATTTCTCTTTCATAAGAAAATTAAAATGATATATATTATTTTTAAATAAATAACTATATAATTTGTTTATATATAAATTTGCATATCTTCATATAAAATTGATAATTAAAAATATTAAAGATAATAATTTAATTAAATATATTAAATTATCTAATAATTTTTAATTATTAATAAATTTACATAAAAGTAACTAACTGTAGATAAAGGGTTAAGTACGATTTTGGTCCCTAAAGTTTAGTGCCAGAATCGAAATCATCACTCTTGTATTTTTGGATTTAAAATCGTTCTTAACATTTTTTTCGTATTAAAATCGTCTTTTTTAATAAATTTTTTTGTTTTATTCCTAAACTACCCCTACTTTAATAAAACCACCAAACCCTACCCACCACCACAGCGTCGCCAGCAACCCTAATCGCCAGCGAGCCACCATGACACCACCTTTCCCCCTTTCCCCCTCTCCTCTTTCTTCTTCCTCTTCTCTCATCTCTTCTTTGTCCCCTTGTCCCACTCTCCTCTCCTCTACTACCGAACAGCCGCCGCGCCCTTCACAGTGACGGCGTTGCCACCCAACCTTCACCACTGCGCCCTTACCAGCGTCCCAACCCGTCACCACCCCCTGTCCGAATCCTAACACAGCCAACCACCTCGCGACTCTCTACCCTCTTCTCCACCTCGCGTCTCCTCTCAACGTCGAACCACCATCGCGAACAACCTCCCCATGGCCAAACCACTGACCCGTAGCCTCTACCATCGACGAGCCATGGCGACCCAACCTAGTGCCTCCGCGGCATCCAGGCCCCTCCCCTTCGTGCGAAGCCCTTTTTCCTTTTCAGATCTCAATTTTTTTCTTCTGTTTATTCTGTTGGTGTTGGTGTTGGTGTTGGGGGAGAGGGAGGACGGAAAGTGGAAGAAGCCAGAGAAGAAGAGAAAGAAAATGAAGAGGGTGCTGTTGAATTTGCTATTGAATTTTTTTCTCTTCTATTTATTCTGATTCTGCTGTTGAATTTTTTGTTTTTGCTGTTGAATTTGATGCATTTGATGAATT
>NC_029775.3:8285898-8286230 GCF_000817695.3 Arachis duranensis
AAGAGGAGACCAGAGGGGGGAGGGGAAGGAGAGAAGGGAAGGGTATTTTTGTCTAAAAAAATAAAAAGGACGATTTTAATACGAAAAGAACGTTAAGGACGATTTTAAATCCAAAAATACAAGAGGGACGATTTCGATTTTAGCACTAAACTTTAGGGACCAAAATCGTACTTAGCCCGTAGATAAAAGATAAATTCTTATCTCTACTTTTTTTTTATTTGTTTAACCTTTTTGAGATAAATGATTTATGGACATGATATCAAAATTTGTGTAACTACAAAATTTAAAATTTAATTCTTGTATCCGTAAAGAAAATACTCATTGTAAAACAA
>NC_029775.3:8286241-8331916 GCF_000817695.3 Arachis duranensis
AATGGATTAAGTTTAATTTATAAAATACATTTTAACTTTTATTAAAGTGAGGCCTCTAAAAAACCCTTATGAACATCCCTATCAAATCACATGCATGCGCTTTAATTAGAAAGCAATACATAAAATCGAAGGAAAAGTTTAGGAGGCCAGCAGTTTTATTGAATTTTGGCCAGTATATAACTAGCAGAAAAAGGTAAGTCATTGGATAAAATCTCACACCAATCTCACACTATCAAATTATCATTGATGGCTAATTGATGACTAACAATCACAAAAATTACTGACCCCTAACATTATTCAAAATCGAATTGGAAGTAGTGATAATATATATATTTGAGCAAGTTTATGTTACTGTAACTACAGTATGATTATGATATTTTTTAAAAAATATTATTAAAATTAAAATAATATTTTTTATTATTTAGTGTTGAATTTTAAAAAAACAATAAATTTGATGATAATAAATATTAGTGATTTGGATTAAAAGCCTAAAAGAACGTGTGATATGTATATTCATTGTAAAAAAAATAAAATATTTAAAACAAGTTCAAAACTCTTTTGACCGTACTTATTTTTTTTCTGGCCTATAATTAAGGTGTTTAACTCTTTAACTAAGTAATTACTTTTTTTATTTGACCATAACCTATGTGATTAACCTTAAATTAAGGATGAAAAAAAATTTACAAACAAAAAGATAGATCAAATTGAATTTAAGCAAAATGAAAAAAGTGAATTACCAAACTAACTCATGCGCTAAAAAAAAGAAAAAAGTAAAAAATTAGAGCAAAAAAATCAAATCAAATTTGGTTCAGGGACAAATAAAAAAAAAAGTTATAATCTTTCTGCAACCATTATATCTTGTTGAAGTTATTATCTTTCTTATATTTTCGGTTAAAATAAAGAAATTAGAGGCTATTTATCTCTGTTATAAATTAAAGGTTACAATTAAAATTTAGAGTAAAAAAATAGATCAACAGTTCAGATTTTTAAAGTCAAAGAAAAAAGAAGAAAGAGAAATAGCTAGGTAAGAATTCAAGCTAATTCTATTATTCATGAAATCACTATTACTATCTCATCTCTTTTCTACATTTCTAAATTGATTTATGGAGAAGAAAAACAAAGTTAAAAGTGTTCAATCAAACTCAAGTTTTGGAAGCTTCACTCTTATATAAAAGGATTAACGACTAAAAATTGAAGAAATGAGAGTTAGCACACTGTTTAGATTTTCAAAACTTTTTAGCTAAACCTTTTTTTTATGATTTTACATTGAATTTTCTATTCTTCAGTTTTATCCTTCTTTGTTTTTCAATCAATAAAAAAAGATAAATATGTGAGATATTAGTAAAAACCATTGAGAGAAAAAAGAGAATAATCTTGAAAAAAAGTTACAAAATATTTCGATCTCTTTTGTATGTATTTCTATTTTGTGCTCATGATCTTGAGAGGATTTTCTTATTAAATTGGGTGAGTACTAACTTGAAAGTCTAGAAATAAATTTAGCCAAATCAAGTTTGAGTAGAAATTTAGTTTGTCTTTGATATGATTAGATTAAAACTTTAAAAATTGGTGTATGTAAATCTTTAAAATAATAATAAAAATTTCACCACAATTATAGTGTGTAATACTCTAAATATCAAATATACCATCGAAAAACTATTAAATAGGGTGTCACTTATTTGAAAAGGAAATATTCCTCAAGTTTTAGACAAAAGAAGAGATGAATATGCAGGTATACTTGAATAAAAATATATGAAGTTTTCAAAAGAAAGAAAAAAAACATATAAGCATGTTTGATCAAATGAAATAAAAAAAACTAAAGATCCCATGAGTATTATTTCAAACACTCAACCAACAAAGAAAATGTCAAAGAAAATGTTCTAATTAAGTTTATCGAAGAAATTTCTTTTCTTGTATTATGTTTCATCCTCTATTGAAATTCTTTAGTACTTTATAAATTTAGGTATCCCTAAACTTCCTTCTTACATTTTTTTTATGGGGTAAAAATTCTATTTCGTTGTGTAAAATAAAATAGGCCTGATGTGACGTCGAAAAATATGACACATACTTTACTTTTAGTTAAGATTATTGGGTTTGTCTTTTTCGATCTCGAAATGTGAATCGAGGTAGACTACTTCTAGTGACCGTTTTTTAGATGTTGAAACATTCCTATTTAAAAAGGTTATGATACGCAGTTGGGAGTTTTCTTCCATAGTATTACGACCTAAATAAATAGCTTAAAGCACGGTTGTAGTTGAAAGTTTAGGAGTAAATTTAGACAAATTCAATTTGGATAAAAGTTTGATTTGTGCGTGATAGAAATAGGTTGAATTCTTGGGATTTAGTGTGTAAATTTTAAAATGACAGTGAAAATTTTACCACAGTGTGATAGAAATTGGATATAAATTATATTACACATGATTGTTAAATCAGGATATATGACTCTATCATTTATTTTTTTTTGTTCTGTTTTTGTTTTTATTCAATAGGAAAAAAAAAATTATCTCCTACATAATTAATGTTGCAGATTTTACAGTAACTCAGTATATTTAGAAATAACTAATTTAATTTTTGTTGATTAATCATTAAAAGACAATAAAATTGTCTTACATAATCAACATTACAGACTCAACAACAATACTAATTTAAATTTAATTTAAAATAAAAATTTAAAAATTTAAAAGAGATCATAAATTTAACCATTCTTTAATTTATTTACGTTATTAAAAACTTTCATTTAGTAATTTTTTTATTAAAAAATATCACTAAAATTTTTTTTTACCAAAGTTTAAAATATATATGTGCGTGTATTTTTTTTCGGACTTGAGCTGAATTTTAAACATCCTTTTGAAAAGTGGATAAAAGTAAACAAAAGAAGTAATTGAAAAATCCTTTTCATGAGTCTCGATGAGTTGGAAGTATTATTATATTATCGGTTCTGACGAAAATAAAGCCACCTTCCTCATTTTTTCCCCAAGAAATATTTAAAGGAGCCAGTAATGACTATGCATGTATGTGTATACCAGAGAAGTCTATAGCGCTTTAAGATTTAAAATATTTCATGGGTTCATTAATAATTGTATCACTTTAAGAAAAATAATTTTAAAAAACAAAAAACCATTTAAAAAAGCTTTTCATGCTAAAAAAAAGAATCTATTAGAAAATTGAAAAGACGTCTATGGACAATGCATGTCATTATTGTTCCCTAAGTCACAACTTGGTGCTAGAATCTATATTGCGCTCCATAATTGTCCTTGTGCTAATAATTAAGATACGGAAATTTACATAGGAGTATCCAGTCAAAAAAAAAAAAAATTTACATAGGAGTAGTCGTTATACGAACGCGCGGTCGTGCCGCCCACGTGTCGGATTTGGGGTAGGGCCACTTTATTTGGTAGTAAGTAACAACAAAATAAAGAATAATACTAGCTAATCAATGGTTTTTTTGAACAATATAAATAACAAACTCTAAAATTAGTCCAATTAAAGTAAAATATATTACACTTTTAAATTATTCACCTAAATCTTAATATTAGGAGAGATACTCTACTATACAGATTGGGATGGTATAGAGAAAATATAAATTTCTTTTATAGTTATTTTTTATTATTTTATTGTTATTCAAAATATAAGTCCTACCTTTATCAATTTCTCTTTCATCCTATTAAAGAAACAATCCCGCTACGCTACTAACAACATTTCTGCCAACATCTGCCAATTCTTATTTATCAATGTATTTAATAGAAGTGTCTTTGTAGATATGTCTAATAAAAATATCTTTTTTATAATTGTGTTTAATAGAAGTATCTTTATAAATATATGTTTTAGATGTGTCTCTTTATATATGTGTTTAAAATATAATAATTAATCATTGTTGGCAATAAGTTGGCAGATAATATGTTGTTACCTATACTTTTCCTTAAAGAAAATATCTGTAAACTTACATCTGTACCTTATAATTCACCATATTAGAATAATTATCCGTACACCTAGTGAATTGAACATCTGATATATGTATTCTTCACATTATTTAATATTTTTATTATCTACCTATACTTCTTCTAAAATAAAATAAAACATTTGATTTCACTAGAGAGAAATTGATGAATGGAAATGAGCATGAGTATTCAACAATGGCGGGCTTGCTTTCTATGGGGTTCCACGTATTTACAACTTGCACTGCCCATATCCAAATACGCTTCCCACTTCCCATTATTTTGTCTTTAGTAATATATTAGTCCTTACTTTTACAAAGAGCGAGATAATATGTCTATTATTTACTATCATTATTAAAAATCTACTTGATAATTTTTTTAAAAGTTAATTAATCTAAAGTCAAAATTATTAGAGACATAATTATCACTTAAAACTTTACTCTTAAAACAATATTTCAAAGAAGGGAGACCTCTAGTATAACATGAATTAAGAACGTTAAAGTTGTATTTTTCTTATACCTGCTGACTGCACTATAAATAGAGGCCCAAAAATCCCAAAATCTATCGCCATTACAACACAATCACATACTTTCATTCATACACACTTAGAAACCAAAAAAAAAAAGATGAGTTCGTTTGGTGTGAAGGTGGCATCACTAGTGTGGTGTGCAGTGGTGTTAGTAGTGATTGTTGGAGAGTTACCAATGTCGACAGATGCACAAGCATCAGGGCTAGATCCGTCGTTTTACAAGAACAGCTGTCCGAATGTTCATTCCATTGTTCGTGAAGTCATAAGGAATGTTTCCAAAACAGATCCTCGCATGCTTGGTAGCCTCATTAGGCTTCACTTCCATGACTGCTTTGTTCAAGTATCATACTCATCACTATGCTACTTCTTTCATTTACTATATCCTAAGTCCTTATTAACTTGAATCAAAGTTTATTAATTCATATATATACACATAATACAAGTTTAATTCATGTTGATAGTAAAAGATATAATTAAGGTGGCTCTCTCTGCTTTATGGTTCATATAATATAGTGCATATAGATCATCAAATCGATCTTTCTTAGTTCTTAGTTCTTACTCTTTTGGAAACTGCTAAGATCTTTGTCCCCACTAACCATACTATTACTGTGCATGGTGGGACCACTGGATCCCAGTTGAAGTTGAACAGACTACAGAGTCACAGATGATATGGTTTCCTTTCATTTCACTCGATCAGGGAGGGGAAAAAAATGGGTTTAGTTAACAATTAGAAGAACTGAGAATGAATATTCACAAAAATCATTATCCACTTTTTTTATTTTGTATTAAAATTCAAAAATTACAAATAAGTTACTACTTATTTTTCTTAAAAATATTAGTTTTCAGCTAAAAATTAAAGAGAGCCATTTAAATAAAAATGTTAAAAAGTCTTTTTTTTAAGATATTTTTTAAAAATTAAAATTTAACACATATAATTAATTAAATTGTGTTATTTATATTTTTATTATAAAAAATAACTAAAATATTCTTATTATATATATAAATTTTGAAAATTTTTAAATACGTCTAAACCTCTCACTATTAGAAAAATAAAACACATCAATTCTAATATAAGAACGTATATATTTGAATAATAAAAATTTTTTAATAGTACCATTTGTAACTAAATTTGATAAGAGACTTAGTTGTTCTCGTAATAAAAGGTGAGGAATTTTTTTTTTAAAGATTCTTTTAAACAAATAAGAATTTATGACCAATTTAAATAATATAAAAAATTATTTTAGTATAATTATGTTATAATAACTACAATGACCATAGTGTTTCAAAAAGTGTTACTAAAATTAAAATAACATTTTTTATTATTAAACAATGCTTTTTAAAAAGTTTTGTTTCAAAAATTGTTACCAAAATATAAAAAAATATAATTTTAATTTTAATAACACTTACATAATTATCGTACTATCATAATATAGTCATATTAAAATTCACCAATATAAAAATATATTATTTAAAATTTTAACCGACCTTATATCAAATAGATCACCTTAATTTATTTTTTTCATAACATTAATATTATTACATATATTTACTATAAAATGAGATCTAATTAAATAGAGTTTATACTCAATTTGGGATAATAAATAAGATGTAAATCAACAAAATATTTAAAAAAACATAAAAATACCAATCATCTTCTTATCTTTATACAAGAAAACAAGTTAAAATTGTACAAAGAAAGTTTATTACTAGCTAGTGAGTAGTGAGTGACCATGTATGTATATGTATGTGCAGGGATGTGATGCATCAATTTTGTTGAACGACACAAAAACCATAACGAGTGAGCAAAGTGCACCTCCCAATAGCAATTCAATTAGGGGCTTGGATGTTGTGAACAAGATCAAAACAGAGGTGGAAAAAGCTTGTCCTGGAGTAGTTTCATGTGCTGATATTCTTGCTCTTGCAGCTGAAATCTCATCTGTTTTGGTATGGCCTAACTAAAATAAATGGTACAATATAATTACATATTTTCCACAAAGCATTTATTTGAATTGTGTTAGTGTTAACGTTTACAGGGTCAGGGTCCTGATTGGAAAGTTCCATTAGGGAGAAGGGATAGCACAACAGCAAATAAAACCCTTGCTGGTTTGAACCTTCCAGGTCCTTCATTCGACCTCACAACACTTATATCATTCTTCAAGAGACAAGACCTCAATGTTACTGACCTAGTTGCACTTTCAGGTATCAAACATTACAATCATTCACTTACAAGAAAAAAAATAATACTTATTGATTATTTTTGTAGTGTTTTCAAATTATTTAAGGTTCATTTATTATTCGTATTTTTAAAGGTTATTTTTACTTATAATATAATTAAGAATTATTCTTAATAGAATCTATTAGAGATATAACTATTCATATGTCTTCTCCTATTAACTTAAACCTTTAGAAAAAATGATTTTATGACAAAATCTCGCTACGGAGCTAATGGAATATTTGTATAATGTGTATAATGGGCTATTTATTTGGCCCAATATGAGTTAAAAAATGATACTAGTAATTTCTCAAACACAATAAATCCATACTATCCAGAATAACCATCCGGATACCAGAAATAATAAATATCTGATATCCTACTAAATCGAACATCTCTAAACTTCTATTGTACACATTGTACAAATATTCCATTGGCTCCCTATACTTCCTCTTCATGACATGATATAAGAATTTATATAACCCAAAGATTTAGAATAACCCCAAAAGAAACTCTTTCATAAAAGAGTGTATTCGAGATATAATTATTTATGTGTTTTTTATCTAAAAATAATTTCTGTGATAGTATAAATATATAAAAATGTTTCTTTGTTATTTAGGTGCTCATACAATTGGAAGAGCTCGGTGTCAATTTATAACTGATCGATTGTACAACTTTAGCAACAGTGCAAAACCTGATCCAAATCTAAACACAACTTACTTACAACAATTGAGATCAATATGCCCTAAAAATGGACCCGGAAATACCCTCACAAATTTGGATTCAAGCACACCTGACAAATTCGACAAGAACTACTACTCCAATCTGCAGGTCCGCAAGGGATTGCTCCAGAGTGATCAAGAATTGTTCTCCACGCCCGGTGCCGAAACCGTTAGCATTGTGAACAAGTTCAGTAGTGACGAGAATGCTTTCTTTGAGGCCTTCAAGGCTTCTATGATCAAGATGGGTAACATTGGTGTCATAACCGGTAACAAAGGCGAAATTCGAAAGCAATGTAACTTTGTTAACACACAATCTATTGAGTTGGGTCTGGGTCGCTACAATTCAGAAGATAGTATGGTTAGTTCATCTTAGATTTAGTGAGTTATTAGGGTCCAAGAATAAAGAATCTTTATGTGCACATTTTATGCTATGTGCCAGAGGCTAATTACCTACTATAGCTTTGTGACGAGTGTGTGTGACTTTTTTTGTTATGTGAGTTTGTTTGCTCCTTGTAATAGTATTTTGAGTTGCGTTATGTAATAATGTTCGGAGTCAATTTCACCAGTTAGTTTCAAAAGACTTAATTAATTATACATGTTCTGTTTAATTTTTTTCTCGATGTGATAATGCAAAACAGAGAAATAATTGCTCTGCTCCAGGTATTTATTTCCAAAACAACACTACGGCTTTTTTATTCAAATAAATATAAAAATTAGTTTAATTCTAAGAATATGCATATATAGAAAACTGAACGAAAATGTGCATGGTCCAAATTGGTTGGAGTGCATATCAAATGAATTTTATCATCATTTTATCTGAGCCATTGGAAAAATGACACATCAATTATATATATAGCACATGTGAATTGGCTAGATTTAATATTCACACAATAATTTTAGTATATAGATCATTTTTATAGTGTGTGATCAAATTAAATTCAATAACTTTAGTTCAACGTATAATATGAACAAGTCATTAAATTATTGTCATTTTTTTTTTGTCAAGATGTGATAGTAATTTAACGATTAGCTTATATTATATGTTGAACTAAAAATATTGAATTTAATTTGATCTCACATTACGAAAATAATTCGCATACTAGGATCATTTTATGGATATTTGACTAATTTAAATAACCTATATAAAATGGTGATAAAATTTATTTCATATATGTTTCAAATGATTTGGACCATGTGAATTTTTGTCCAACTTTTTTCATATGCCAATTTTTGAAATTAAACTATTTTATATTTGTTTAAATAACGATAAACTACAAAAAAAAATGTACTTGAATAATTTTATCGCTAATAAAGATGTACTTACGTTTTGTTATTGACAAAAATACCCTCAAATAAGTTAAAAATGCCACAAAAATATCCAACATTAAATATGTATTCTTAAAAAATATTTTAGAAATTGAATTTTGATACGGTATTTTGCAAACATGATTAGAAAAAGAGATATTTTTATCCTTAAAATTTGATGATTTTTTTGCTAAATATATATTTTTTTGTGATTTTTTTGTCAACTGTAACACCATACCACACTGAGCTTTACGCTTAAGTTGTAAAAAAGAGGTGGTGTAGCATTACGACCTCTAAAATAAAATGTGTACATATAATGGCAGAAGAATTATAATATGCTAGGAGCCTTGAAGAATAGAGGAAACAAAATCGCGAAAATAAAAGTGCAACGCTCAAGAAACGAATTAACTTGCGTGCTAAGAAAGCTACAGCTGTTAAGTGTAAAGTAACCCAAAACATGAAAATAGAGTCAAAGATACAAAGTAACGAGCTCCTGACTCAGCCTGCGAAGTCAAGTGGCCGCAGAATGCACACACACACACACACACCTCTAAGAGGATCAAAAAGAATAAGTTATGCGGAGAGTAAGCTAAATACATATATACAAATCACTGTACAACAAAAAAACCCAATAACCACTCCGCTTCAAGAGTCCAGACGCCTAACGAGATGCCTCTCAACCTGCATCTGAAAAATAACAACATAGTATGGAATGAGAACCGGAGGTTCTCAAAATGGTAAAGGTACCACACACATAAGATATAAGGTCCTGGGAATGCCAGAGGCAATCCTAGAATGCCGACACTTAGATTACAGAGTTTAAGGTATTAAACAGAAGCAATAAAAGGTAGTTTTCTAAGAATATCTAAACCTAACTTAACTTAACCTTAAATCTAAATTCCATAATGTCATTCCTCCATACCTCCAACTCCATTATGCATTTCACAGACAAATAAACAGATAAAGACAAACACAAGAAGGTTATAAATACTGCAGGTAACAGATATACACTTAACATGGCAAGTACATTTAGGCACACCTAGTTAAAGCACAAGCAAGTAATTCAAGTAATATGCATATGATGCATGCCTGTCCTATGGCTGATGAGGCTCATCTATCGATTATCCAGCCAACCCGACAAGTCCGAAAATCTTAGACTGTCCCTTGACATGCATCCCCAAGAGTCTATGCATAGCTTTTTCTCAAATAATCAATATTGCTCAATGGGGGTAACATTCTCGGAAATTTATAGTGCCCGGTCACCCTTACGTCGTAGGGCCAATAGAGTATCGAGTTTTCAACCTGGTACACGTGGTGGCAAGCCACAGTACTTTACCCAAGGAATCTCATATCTCATATCATTCAAATTCATAAGCCACATAAATAATTCAATTATAATTCATCAACATCCACATCATTCTCAATCGCATCTCATTCCTCATCATACATCAATCATATTCAATCCTTATCCTTCATTATCACACCTCCCATTCCGTCCATCAATAATTCCAATTCAAAACATAATTCATTCTTTTCCAAATGAATCAAACTTAAAGCATACTCATTTTCTTAATAAATCAAAATCAAACCATATAACCTTTGAATCTAAATCTTTTTAAATAATCATCTAAACAAAATCTCTAATTTTTATAAAATTTCGGCAGCATCTCCTCTAAAACTTGGACTTTGCCACCTTTTTCGGGTCCAAACCTATATTCTTTTCAATTCAACATACCCTTCCTCATCATCATAACAATCATCACAATAAATCTACCTCAGATCAACAATTATACTCATACAATATTCAAATCCAACAACCAAAATTCAACTAAGAATCATAGTTCACAAATCCTAACCTTTTAACACAAATACCTTATTATCACAATAACCTCCACAATAGTTATACCTCAAATCAATAATTCACCAAATCACCAATTAATCAACAAGCACCAAACCAACCATGTTCATCAACAGGATACTAAGTATTAAATATACACATGCAATCCAACTTATCCTATGGTCATCTAGCTTAAGTTTTCACAGAACATTATATATTAAATACAAGAAACCTAGACCATGTCTTAGCCGATTCTCACGTAGTGATCAAGGAAACATATTTAAAACAAACACAGCCCTTCCAAAATTCAATAAACACTAAGCTCAGCTTCCCCCAAGTTCCAATATTCATAATTCCAAGCTCTAATTATTTATTCACAACCTAATACACATTTATAATACATACATACCCAATTTAATACTCAAATCTCAAATTCAATGAAATTAAAATAGAATTATCATATCCTCACCATATCCAAACTTCACATAAGCAAGAGTGAACGTTTCCTCAAGCTAATTGGATTCTAAAATATCAAAAAGCAAAGAAATTTAATACACATACCATACCTTCAAGAATTGGGGGAAAAGAGTGGCTGGGAGTATTTAACGACTTACCTATAAAATTGTTCTGGTAGAAACGTAGAGCTCGACGTGGTGAACGCGTGGCCGCAAATAGTGCGGCGATCGGAGCTCGGACAGAGGAGTTACGGCGTTCGGAGTTCACTGTAAGGGTTCGGGAGTGTTTCACTTCTCCATGGAGCTTTCACGCTGCATTCAGGTGAAAATGAGGAAGAAAAGGGCTTTCGGGCTCATTTAATACGTTGGTCCGGTTGGACCGACGGTCCGGTTTGGGTTCGGTTCAATCGGTTTGACTCGTTCGGTTCAATCTTGGACCGTTTTCTTTGAAATTAGTGTCAAAATCCTCATTTTGATGAGGTCTATCCTAATTTGGCATAATATTCATTTTTCTAATCTTTCTTATTAAACACTAATTTATTGACTAATTATCTACTAATTTATCGGGGTTTACATTCTACCCACCTAACAAAGAATTTTGTCCTCAAAATTTAAATTCAGTTACCTGAAAAGAGATGTGGGTAGTCCTTTCACATATCTGATTCGAGTTTCCAAGTATGTTCCTCGATACTAGCTCAACTCCAAGCTACCTTTACCAATGATACTTCCTTCCCGCGGAATCGTTTAATGCTGGTGTCATCAATTCTCACTGGAATTACCGGAAGTGTTAGATCTTCTCTTACCTGAATCGGTTCCGATTCCAGAATATATCTTGCGTTAGGAGTATATTTCCGAAGTTGTGATACATGAAACACATCGTGCAAGTTCGAAAGATACGGTGGTAAAGCAATTCTATATGCTACCGACCCAATTCTCTTCAGGATCTCAAATGGTCCAATATAACGGGGATTCAATTTCTTAGTTTTAATAGATCTCCCCACTCCAGTGGTTGGTGTAACCTTCAGAAAAACATGCTCTCCTTTTTCAAACTCCAAAGGCTTTCGTCTCTGATCAGTATAGCTCTTCTGACGGCTCTGGGCTATAACCATTTGGCTGCGAATCTTCTTTATCTGCTCAGTAGTTTCAGCTATCATCTCAGGCCCTAATAAACTTCTTTCTCCAGTTTTATACCAACATAGCAGAGATTAACATTTGCCATACATAACCTCATATGGAGCCATTCCGATGCTCGCATGGTAGCTATTATTATAAGCAAATTCCACTAATGGCATATACCGATCCCAGATTGCTGGCTGGTCCAAAACACAAGCCCTTAACATATCTTCGAAGGTCTGAATAGTTCTCTCTGACTGTCCATTTGTCTGAGGGTGATACGCAGTACTCAAACTTAACTGAGTCCCAAATGCACGCTGAAAAGCTCCCCAGAAACTTGATGTAACACGAGGATCTCTGTCAAATATAATGGTAGAAGGCATGCCGTGCAACCTGGCAATCTCTTTGATATACATTCGAGTCAATTCTTCTATTGTGCAACTTATTCGGATAAGAAGAAAGTGAGCTAATTTTGTTAGTCGGTCCACAACTACCCAAATAGCATCACAACCAGACCGGGTTCTAGGCAAACCTATCACAAAATCCATTGCGATACTCTCCCATTTTCATTGTGGAATCTCTAAAGGCTGAAGGGTTCCTGATGGTCTCTGATACTCAATCTTAACCTTCTGACATGTTAAACATTTAGATACATACAATGCCACATCATTCTTCTTCCTTGGCCACCAGAACATAGCTTTCAGATCCTGATACATTTTGGTGCTTCCTGGATGAATTAAAAACCCGCTCTTATGAGCTTCTTTTAAGATACTCTGTCGCAGGTCTCCAACATCCGACACAACAATCCGGTTCTTGAACCTCCACAAACCATCCTGACCTTCAGACACTTTCCACTGTTTTTCCTGTTCAACTGCTGGTAATACCTTACGTAACGCTTCACTATCCTGACGAGCCCTCAGAAGTTCTGATTTAAAATCACTTGAAATCTGCAACTGACTCAAACACAGAATTCCAGATTCTTCTCTAACTCCCAAATTCAAACCTTGAAATGCCTTTAGTAACTTTTTATCCCGTAGCATCATCCAAGCTGCATATAAAGACTTCCAACTCAAGGCGTCCACCACAATGTTTGCTTTTCCTAGATGATAATTCAATTCAAAATCATAATCTTTTAGAAGCTCCATCCACCTCCTCTGGCGCATATTCAACTGTTTCTGCTTAAAAAGATACTTCAAACTCTTATGGTCTGAGAAAACATGAAACTTAACGCCATAGAGATAGTGCCTCCAAATCTTTAAAGCAAATACAACAGCAGCAAGTTCTAAATCGTGAGTCGGATAGTTCATCTCATGCGGCCTTAACTGCCGTGAGGCGTATGCTATAACATTCTGGTGCTACATCAGAACAAACCCTAAACCTTTTTAATGAGGCATCACAGTACACTTCAAACGATTCACTTGGTTCAGGAAATACCAACACGGGTGCAGTAGTCAACTTGTGCTTCAATGCTTGAAAACTCTCCTCACACTCCGACGTCCAGACAAAAGGTGTATGCTTCCTAGTCAGCTTAGTTAAAGGTAAGGCGAGCTGTGAAAATTCCTTAATGAATCTGCGATAATACCCCACCAAACCTAGGAAACTCCTGATCTCTGTTATTGAAGTTGGTCGCTGCCAATTCATTACTGCTTCCACCTTGGCAGGATCCACAACTATCCCCTGTTTACTCACCACGTGACTGAGAAACTTCACCTCACTCTTCCAAAACTCGCATTTAGATAGCTTAGCATACAACTTCCTATCTCTCAGAATTTGCAGCACAGTTCGCAAGTGATTAGCATGCTCCTCCTCAGTCTTAGAGTAAACAAGAATATCATCAATGAAGACGATAACAAATTTGTCCAAGTACGGCCAGAAAATTCTGTTCATATAATCCATGAATACTGCTAGAGCATTAGTTAATCCAAAAGACATCACCGTTTACTCATAATGACCATAACGTGTCCTAAATGCAGTTTTCAGAATATCTTCGTCTTTAACCCTTATCTGATAATACCCGGATCGCAAATTGATCTTAGAAAATATACCGGCACCCTGTAACTGATCAATTAGATCGTTGATTCTAGGTAACGGATATTTATTATTCACATTGATCTTATTCAATTGCCGATAATCAACACACAAGCGCATACTCCCGTCCTTCTTCTTTACTAGTAGTACTGGCGCTCTCCACAGAGAAACACTTGGTCGAATAAAATACTTACCCAACAGATCTTCCAGCTG
This sequence comes from Arachis duranensis, assembly GCF_000817695.3. Taxonomy (NCBI): domain Eukaryota; kingdom Viridiplantae; phylum Streptophyta; class Magnoliopsida; order Fabales; family Fabaceae; genus Arachis; species Arachis duranensis. Next base: position 8,300,588 of record NC_029775.3, read on the forward strand.
AGCCTTCAGTTCAGCCATTTCTAAATGTGACATCCTTTTTGGAGTAATCGAAATTGGACCGGCTCCTGGCACTAATTCAATTGCAAATTCAACCTCTCGGTTAGGTGGAAATTCATTAATATCATCCTGAAACACATCTAGAAATTCACATACAACTGGAATCTATTCTAAACTCTAATCATCACCTGATACTCCCGCAGTTAATAACATAATACCCTGACGTTCAATTCCAAAACAGTTTACTATCATAAGGTTCAAATAATAACTATTCACCACAACCGGCGCTTCTAACCCTTCCGGCATAAACTGTACTGACTTCCCAGAACAATCAAGCAAAACATGATTCTTCGATAACCAATCCAATCCCAAAATGAGATCAAGACCAGTTCATTGACAAACAAATCAAATCATGCACAAACTCACGCTGTTGTACTCAGAATGGAACTTGTGGGCATCCTATTCTAGTCACTATGGCTTCGTGAGTAGCATTATGTACTTTCAAATCATAACCTAAAACCTCCATTCTCAATCATAACTCATTAGCCTTTTCAAATGCAATAAATGAATGAATGACTTGCTCCTGAATCAAATAAAGCATTTAAGATTTTACCAGCCATTTCACAGTTACCTCTAATCAGTGTCTCAGATCCTTCAGCACCTACTGCAGAAGTGGTATATACTCTCCCAGGCTGCTGTATTCTACCAGTCTCATATTTCTTCTTCTCCGGACAATTATTGGCCATATGCCCGGGCTGTCAACAGAAATAGCATACCCCAAGTCCGAATCTGCACGGAACTTCAGGATGGTACTTTTCGCACCTCTGACAGTTTAAATCTTGCTGTGGCTGCTTTCCAAACCTTCTCCTCTGATTAACATTAGTATTCAGCCTTCTATAATTACCGTGGCCTTGAGTCTGCTACAGAACAAAGCCTCCAAACCTGAAATTCCTACCTCTCAGAGCAAAGTTCCTCCCTGAAGGCCTCTGAAAAGGCGCCCTCAAACTTCCTTTCTCTGCTGCCACCTTTCTCACACAATCTTTAGCCACCCGACTCTTATTCACCAATTCAGAAAATACTCTGATCTCCATTGGGATAACGAAGCTCAGAATATCGCTTTAAAGACCTCCCTCATATTTAATACACTTCCATTCAGCAAAATCTTCAGGCGCACCATGACAGATACGAGAAAAGCGACGTAACTCCTCAAATTTGCTAGTATACTCAGCAATAGTCATCTGGCCCTACTTTAACTGCATCAATTCAAGTTCCTTGGCATTTCTAACTGAATTAGGAAAGTATTTCTTATAGAATTCTGTCCGGAAGACCTCCCAAGGAATCACAGCACCATCAGGCTGCAGGATACGTCGGGTTCCCTGCCACCAATACTGAGCCTCACCTTGCAGCTGATAAGTTTCAAATTCAACCCATTGTTCCTCAGGAACCTGTTGGGCTTGTAATGCCCATTCCATAGCCTGAATCCAATTATCTGCATTGGTGGGATTTGAGGTCCCCCTAAAAGTCGGAGGGTGAACTTTCAGAAATGTAGCAAGTGTCATAGGACCGTCCTCATCATTATTGATCCCGTGAGTCCCTGATTTATCTGATTACCCAGTGTCTCGGCTGTCGCCTGCATAGCTGCAACCATATTTCCCAGGGCAGCCATAAAGTCTACTGGATCAGTCCCCGCCGGGCTAGGAGTAACAGTGCCTATCCTACCTCTACCTCGCCCGCGACCGCATCCGCGAGTCGACATCTGGTCCCTATACACACCAAACAAGTGATATTAAGTTGATTAGTCTCAATATCGCAGGTCTAATGCTTTAAGTTCCAAATGCATGCTCACAAATATTTATGCCATATATATCAATCAGATATCATAATAGCACATAAACACACATACAGAGAATGCACAGAAGCACAATCAATCTGTTTTTCAGGCTCTATAGGAACGAACTACTCTCATACCATAATGTAACACCCTACAACACTGAGCTTTACGCTTAAGTCGTAAAACAGAGGTGGTGTGGCATTACGACCTCTAAAATAAAATGTGTACATATAATGGCAGAAGAATTATAATATGCTAGGAGCCTTGAAGGATAGAGGAAACAAAATCGCAAAAATAAAAGCGCAACGCTCAAGAAACGAGTTAACTTGCATGCTAAGAAAGCTACAGCTGTTAAGTGTAAAATAACCCAAAACATGAAAAGAGAGTCAAAGATACAAAGTAATGAGCTCTTGACTTAGCCTGCGAAGTCAAGACTGGCTGGCACACATATCCGAAATCCAGATGTACATAAACAAAATCCTGCCTCTTCATACACCTCTAAGAGGATAAAAAAGAATAAGTTATGCGGAAAGAAATCTAAATACATATATACACATCACTGTACAACAAAACAACCTAGTAACCACTCCGCTTCAAGAGCCCAAACGCCTAACGAGATGCCTCTCAACCTGCATCTGAAAAATAACAACATAGTATGGAATGAGAATTAGAGGTTCTCAGTATGGTAAAGGTGTCACACACATAAGATATAAGGTCCCGGAAATGCCAAAGGCAATCCTAGAATGCCGACAATCAGATTACAGAGCTTAAGGTATTAATCAGAAGCAATAAAAGATGGTTTTCTAAGAATATCTAAACCTAACTTAACTTAACCTTAAATCTAAATTCCATACTGCCATTCCTCCAAACCTCCAACTCCATTATGCATTTCACAGACAAATAAACGGATAAAGGCAAACACAAGAAGGTTACAAATACTGCAGGTAACAGATATACACTTAACATGGCAAGTACATTTAGGCATACCCAGTTAAAGCACAAGCAAGTAATTCAAGTAATATGCATATGATGCATGCATGTCCTATGGCTGATGAGGCTCATCTGTTGGTTATCCAGCCAACCCGACAAGTCCAAAAACCTTAGAATGTCCCTCGACGTACATCCCCAAAAGTCTATGCATAGCTTTTTCTCAAATAATCAATATTGCTCAATGGGGATAACATTCCCGAGAATTTATAATGCCCGGTCACCCTTACGTCGTAGGGTCAACAGAGTATCGAGTTTTCAACTTGGTACACATGGTAGCAAGCCACAGTACTTTACCCAGGGAATCTCGTATCTCAGATCATTCAAATTCATAAGCCATATAAATAATTTAATTATAATTCATCAACATCCACATCATTCTCAATCGCATCTCATTCCTCATCATACATCAATCATATTCAATCCTTATCCTTCATTATCACACCTCCCATTCTGTCCATCAATAGTTCCAATTCAAAACATAATTCATTCTTTTCTAAATGAATCAAACTTAAACATACTCATTTTCTTAATAACGCAAAATCAAACCACATAGCCTTTGAATCTAAATCTTTTGCCACCCTTTTCGGGTCCAAACCTGCATTCTTTTCAATTCAACATACCCTTCCTCATAATCATAACAATCACCACAATAAATCTACCTCAGATCAATAATTATACTCATACGATTTCAACAACCAAAATTCAACTAAGAATCATAGTTCACAAATCCTAAGCTTTTAACACAAAATACCTCATTATCACAATAACCTCCACAATAGTTATACCTCAAATCAATAATTCACCAAATCACCAATTAATCAACAAGTACCAAACCAACCATGTTCATCAACAGCATACTAAGTATTAAATATACACATGCAATCCAACTTATCATATGGTCATCTAGCCTAAGTTTTTACAGAACATTATATATTAAATGCAAGAAACTTAAACCATACCTTGGCCGATTCTCATGTAGTGATCAAGACTTATTTAAAACAAACACAGCCCTTCCAAAACAAACACAGCCCTTCCAAAATTCAATAAACACTAAGCTCAACTTCCTCCAAGTTCCAATATTCACAATTCCAAGCTCCAATTATTTATTCACAGCCTAATACACATTTATAACACATATATACCCAATTTAATACTCAAAGCTCAAATTGAATGAAATCAAAATAGAATTATTGTATCCTCACCTTACCCAAGCTTCACATATGCAAGAGTGAACGTTTTCCTTAAGCTAATTGGATCCTAAAACATAAAAAACAAAGAAATTCAATACCCGTACCATACTTTCAAGAATTGGGGGAAAAGAGTGGCTGGGAGTATTTAACGACTTACCTATGAAATTGTTCCGGTAGAAACGTAGAGCTCAACGTGGTAAACGCGTGGCCACAAACGGTGCGACGATCGGAACTCGGACAGAGGAGTTACGACATTCGGAGTTCACCGTAAGGGTTCGGGAGTGTTTCTCTTCTCCCTGGAGCTTTCACGTTGCATTCAGGTGAAAATGAGGAAGAAAAGGGCTTTCGGGCTCATTTAATATGTTGGTCCGGTTGGACTGACGGTCCGGTTTAGGCTCAGTTCAATTGATTCGGCCCGTTCGGTCCAATCTTAACAACTAATAATACTTTTAAAAAATCACAAACAAAATATACTTAACAAAAAATATAGATTTGCAAAAAATTGTATCAAAATTCAATATCTAAAGTATTTTTTGAGAATACATATTTAATGTTGGGCATTTTTGTCGCGTTTTTAAATTATTTGAAAATATTTTTGTCGATAACAAAATTTGAGTATATTTTTATTAACAACAAAATTATTCAGATATATTTTTAATAGTTTATCCATAAATAAATTTAGTTATTATTTCACTAATATTATTGTTAGATAATCTGGTAATTATCAATGAATAATGATGAAAACAATAGAAAAAGGAAAATGATAATTGTATGTTTAGTAGATATGTGTTTAATTTTCGCCCATTTAATATATATCATCATTATTATCATGATCATCGTCATTGTTTCTGAACACATTTTAACTTTTGTTTAGTATTGTCATTCTTATAATATTTTTTTGTGACACATATGTAAATTTAATATATAACTAATAAAATTTATTATTTTTTAATAATATAAAATAAAATAGTCAAAGTATTAATTAATATTAAAAAGGATAGATTATATATTTTGTCTTTAATGTTTAAAAATTTTTAAAAAATATTTTTAATATTTAATTTTATTTAATTTTGTTCCTGATATTTTCAGTTCATTTAATGTTGTTTTTAACATTTTTTATTTGTGTCAAAATTATTTCAAAAAAATTTTATTTTGTCTCTAATATTTTGCATGAAATTAATATTCCGAGTATCAGGTATCCGTCTACCTGTTCGAATCCAAGCCAAACTAATTAAATTGGTTCTGAAACCAACAGGTAATTGGATCCAACCCAAACTAACCTAACAGCTCTTTCTAGTAAATAGTTCGGGTAATGGTTCTGGAAATACGAAATCGAACCAACCTGTGGACCTGACCATGTGTTAATTAAATAAAAAAATAAAAATTTAAAATATATATGCCTTTTAATGATTCTAACCCATAAACTCTAACCTAAACACATATTGTAGTAGCGCTGTCACTCAAGAAATAAACCCTAGCAGAGCTTCCTCAATCCTCACCAGCTCACCGTTTCTCACGTAACCAAATCGGCGGCAGCTTCCTCTCCATCATCGGCGTCTCTGTCAGCATCTCTATCAGCAGTGTCTCTGTCGGCATTGTCTTTGTCAGTATCGTCGTCCGTGGGACCATCAGCATCGTCTTCTCCATCATCTTCTCTGGTAGCGGCAGCGTCGTCTTCTCCATCAACGTCATCTTCTCCAGTAGACAGCTTTGTCTTTCGTCAGCGTCATCCTCTCCAATAACTAACTTCGTCTTCTGTTAGCGTCGTCCTCTCCAGCAGTCAGCTTCCTCTAGCGTGCGTCAACGTCTGTGGCATTATCTACTGATCAACAACACCGTCACCTCCATATGTGTTGGTCGGCTTCTCCGGTCAAGTAAGTGTTATGGAGTGAAGACTTCGAAAGATTATTTCTTTGAAGGATTATTTCTATTGCCCTTTTGTATTTAGTTTTTAATATGTTTGGTGTTTAATATGTTTGAATTTTAATGTGTTTAGTGTTTAATGTGTTTGGTGTTTAATATATTTGGATTTTAATATATTTAGTTTTTAATGTGTTTGGTGTTTAACATGTTTTGATTATTTATATTGATTTTACATGTTTATTGTATTTACAGAATTTTTAAAATGAAAATTTTATTTTTTTTTATGAATTTCTGTTTTATCGGGTACTCAATTACTCGAACCGAATTAATCCATTTTTAATCAGTTTGGTTTAGTTTGGATACATACACAAAAAATATAAATCTAAACCAATTTAATTCGATCCGTGATTATCTTTACATATAGATGTTTTTGACACAAATAAAAAATACTAAAAATAAAATTAAATGTAACTAAACATTAGAGAGATAATTTAAAAAAAAATCATAAACTCTAAAAACAAAAGATATATTTTCTCCTGTTAAAAATTATCGATCCTCTATGTTTCTTGGACAAATTTGCATGGTTGATTATGATCAGTTCATATGATTACATCTGGCAAGTGGTGGATGGATGGCTATAACCTTTGTTTTGAACAATGGGGAGATTAGGTCGCAGTAGCACAAATGCACGATGCCAAATAAAAGCATTTCTATTTTTAGAAAAAATTTATTTCCCTATCATGAAATAAAGTTAAGAAAACGTGATCATCGTGTATTTGAATTCTTTTTTTGGTGACTGTTCAGTGTTTCTATGATAGTTTTTTTTTTTCATGATTATTGTACATCTATTTAGTTCCTAATTTTATTTTCAGTTTTTCTTTCTAAAAATTGGAGCTGTTGCCTCCTCTATATGACCATAAAAAACGTTTTTGAATTATTTAAATATTGATAAAAATATACTCAAATTTTATTATTGACAAAAAGATTTTTAAATAATTTAAAAATACGACAAAAATATCCAACAGTAAATATATATTTTCAAAAACTATCTACAAAATTGAATTTTGATGTGAATTTTAATTTTGCAAGTATAATAAAAAACGAGATATTATTATTATTCTTAAAATTTGGTGATTTTTTTCTAAGTAAATATTTTTTTTGTGATTTTTTAAAAGTATTATTAGTTGTTAGCAAAAAAATTACAAAAAATATATACTTAACGAAAAATCACCAAATTTTAAGGATAATAATATCTCATTTTTTAATCATGCTTGCAAAAAATTGTATCAAAATTCAATCTCTAATGTATTTTTTGAGAAATACATATTTAATGTTAGATAATCTTGTAAAAAAAAACTAACATTAAATATGTATTTCTCAAAAAATACATTAGAGATTAAATTTTGATGCGATTTTTTGCAAACATGATTAGAAAAATGATATATTATTATTCTTAAATTTTGGTGAATTTTTTAAAAGTATATATCGTTTTGTGATTTTTTAAAAGTATTATTGGTTATTAACAAAAAAAATTTATAAAAAATATATACTTAATAAAGAATCACTAAATTTTAAGTATAATAATATCTTATTTTTATAATCATGCTTGCAAAAAATTGGTTTAAAATTCAATCTCTAAGGTATTTTTTGAAAATATATATTTACTGTTGGATATTTTTGTTGTGTTTTAAAATTATTTGAAGGCGTTTTTGTCGATAATAAATTTCAAATGTATTTTTGTCTGCGTTTAAATAATTTAGGGATATTTTTTTTGTTAACCCTTCTTTATTTTATTATAAAAAAGTATTAGAGACTAACTTATAATCAGTCAAGTTATAATAACTATAATTAATAATTAATTTTTATATTTTTAAAAAAATAAAATTTGAATAATTAGCATTTAATCAAAATTTACCTTTTCATTTTCATTTTCACTCTTCAAAAACCTTAATTTCTCTCCTAAGCCCTCATGCCGCCCTCTCTCCAAAGACTGCAGTCGCTTCGTTCGTCGCGCCTCCATCCTAGTCTCCTTGCATCCGTTGCCGCTGCCTCATCCGCCGTTCGCGTAGGGAAGATAGTCAGCATCGCACGTCTGCTTCATCATCATCGTGTCCCTTCGGCTACCCTTCCTCGCCTGCAGACGAGCACCCACTTATCACCTCTCCGCCGCGCGTCCTCCATCGTAGTTGTGACGCATCCCCACCTTGCCGTTGTACCTTCCAAAGTCCGTAAGCCCCCATCGTCACTGCAGACCACCGCTAGGAACAGCCACTGACACAACACACCTTGCGCCACACGCGTTTGAGTTTTTGCCACTGTAGGTCTTCTGAGTCAACGTTGCGGGTTCTTCCACGTCAATCTCCTCTTGTTGCCAGCTCGTTCTATTTGGTCGCTACTGTAGGCCTCTCAAGAGAGCAACGCTGGTGCATTGTTTTCGAATTTGAATCAGGTAAAGTCACTCAATGGTTCAATCTCCCTCTCCAAATTTCTGTTTTGTCTAAGTGCATTTGTATGGTGTTGAATTTTGGAGGTTCAAGTATGTTATTTACTGTTTTTGAAATTTTTGTTGGTATTATATGTGAATCCACATATGTGTGGTGTTTGAATTTTGGAATTATTTTTACTAGCTGCAGACCCAACTCTTCCACGCACTAAGGCGGCTCGCTGCAGTCAATGCAACCATGGAGAAGCTATATGTTTTTTCAGGTAAATTCCAACTCAATGGCATTGAAGAATTGCTTTTCTTGTTATTTTATTTGATATTAAATGTTTGAGGAAAAGAGAGAAGATGGTGTTCTAACACAATGCAAAGGCAATTTCAAATTTTCAATGATTGTCTATCTCATAAGTAGGATTCTGATTTTGTAATTTAGAAATTTTGGTATGTTGTGTGTGTTCATGGAATAATAAGTAGAGCCATTTTTTTTACTCATTAAAAGTCATGACTTATTTTATGGATAAATTAAAATTTTGACTAGTTAGTAAAGATTTCAACTTCTATCACCTATTGAAGAACAAAATTTGTCTAAGAAAAGCCTGTGAGTGTTGTTGCTTAGACAGGAATATTTCTAGCTTAAACTTTATTCTATAATGTACTGATTATGTTTGTAATCTTACTCTCTTAAGTTGTGGATTTTTCATTTTTTGAGATTTTAGATTTGTCTTCTTATATTATTTTGCATGTTTCTTTTTTACATATTCTAAATGTTTCTATTTCGTAAGTTTTGAATTTTTTTTTTGTGTTTTGGATGTTCTTGTTAAAGGTTTTGAATTTTTATTTGTTCTTGTACGTTTGCAGAGTAAAAAACATACAAGAAGAAAAAGACGACATCCAAAAATAGCCTTTGGATGAGAGTTCTAGTTGTTGATGACTATCCAACATGGCTTAAGATCCTTGAAAAGATACTCAAGAAGTGCAGTTACCAAGGTAACTACTAACTGTTTCTTTTACTCATCATATCATTGTTATGGTTTGTTGATATTATTAGGGTCCAATTGTTAATACGATAAGAGATGATATTTTCTTTCCTTTTCTTTTCTATTTTAGAATGGTTATAATTTCTTCTTGTGGTCGTGTGTTTATACAAATGACTCTTACTTCAAATAAAACAAGCATATCTTATATATGATACTCTGAATCTGGTTCTTTATTTTCAGTAATTACATGTTGTTTGGCAACCGAGACTCTAAAGAAGCTTCGAGAGAGGAAAGATGCATTCGACATAGTGATCAGCAACGTAAAACTTTTTCACTATGTTAATAAGACTTGTCTTTGTTTCACAGAAGTTGGTCCCAAAAAAATTCTAGTTTTGATGAATGTACCATGGCTTACCAGAGAAAAATGTTGCTAGTCATTTGCAGGTAGGTATGGTGACTAATTTGGGTATAGGGTTTAAAAATTGATTTTTACACTATTATCAAGTATTTTGAGAATATATTGTTGTGGTACTTGTTGATAAAAGGTTGGTGAAATGTTGAGAAAGAGGAAACCCATAAAGGTGGCTAAGTTCTATTTTTAGAGGAGGTTATATCTGAATTTTTATAAAAGTATAAGGTTGTAATTAAAGGAATATTTAACACTTGATTAAAGACAATAACTTTACTGATTCTTTTGAGAAAAGATTATTTGGTTTATGAGGTTGTTGGTAAGGGCGTGGGTCTTGTCCTGCTTGCGTATTTGCAATTATAAAAGAAAAAGGAAAGAGTAAAGTACTTATTGTATGATTATATGTTGCATTGTGTAGGGAAACTAGGATACCTACAGCAATTTTTCGTTCCCAATAGTATATATTTTCTGCGAGTAGAAAGAAGAGGTTGTCCCAATAGAGCTGTTAATAATTATATGCGCATTTATTTGAATGAAAAATTGTATCCGTAAAATCGTGGACTTGTGACCGGATAAATGTCGGGAATGCGGGTGCCAACCGACACATGAGCTCATGGCCTGTACTAGGACTAGACATTCATCATATGTATCTATGTGACATTGTTTAGGTATGCATATTGTAATTGGTTTGTCTATGTGAATATTCTGTTTAACTGCTAATTGCTATACTTGATGTAATTGCTCTTGATTGTGTTTGAACATCATTACTTGTGTTTGTAACTAATTGGCTAGATAGTGGTGAATTGGGTGTTGATTGAATTGCTTAGGCCTGAGGCCGTGATTGGTTTGTGTTTGAGGTTTAGTAAAGTATGAAATATTAAGTTAGTTCAGCATAGACTTAATGAACCTGTGTTTGGAACAAATTAGTCATTCATACAGTCTAGAAAAACTTTTAAAATTTAAACAAAGAAAAATATGGGTTTAGGATTTTGGATAATTAATTGATGCTTCTAAAGAAGGTTTTAGATTTTTGAATGTTAAGTCGTTGGTTTTCAAAAAGAAATTATATAAAGCGAGCGATGATTACTGCGAATGAAAGTAGTTTTCTTTTCAATGTCTCTGAATGAAATTAATTATTTGCGTTTTATTCTTTACTTTCACGGCATTCTCGACCTCTACTGAGAACATGTGGTTTGGTTCTCACCCCCAAATTTTCCACCCTTTCAGTGACACAGGTTTGAAGACGCAATATGAAGCTGTGAGCGATTAATAGGCTTTCTTTGTGATTTTAATTAATTTTATAGAGTCCCCTCGCTCTTGTCCTTTGAGGTTTTATTTTATATAGAGGGGTAGGTGTTGTATTTGGATTTATATAATTTCTTATGTATAAGAATTATTATTAATAATATTTATGTGATTGTTATTATTACTTGCAATGTTTATCCTTGATACATGTCTTTAAGGAGGGTAGAATGTAATAACCCCGATTTTTGAGTACACAAGATCTTTTCTGAAGATACAGATTTCTCTGGAAGATCAGTAAAGGGAACACTTTTAATGTATCATCAAGCATCTCAATCCTCATTGTCATTATGTCATCTTTAAGCTAGGACCTCTTTTGCGGCAAGCTCGATAACGCAATCACGAAGAACCTTGTTTTTGAACCGTATCGGTTAGGAGTTTTGATTCTAATTTCCATAAATTGCCTTAATTTGATGAACGGGACTCGATTCATGAGAGAAGAAAAATAATAGTATAATATTATCATTATATGAGAATTAGAAGCTTCTTGAATGATATTATAAGGTTACCTAGTCTGCTTTAGTTAAAAACAGGAAATCGGTTTAACCGGGTTCACAATTTACTGGTGCAGCTTAGCACCAGCACTCTTTGATGACTTTAGCAATGCTAAGGCCTCATCATACATGTTCTATTCTCATAATAAATATGTTACTAGTGTCATTTATGCTAGTGGCTCAGAAAAGAATTTTTAGAGATATTTTTACAAGTGTTCCGATACATCTAGTTTAAGTAGTTATACACCCGAGATATTTTAATATTATTTTAACCCACCTCCAAGCCAACCAATCACAACTCACCCTACACCCCAAGACCCCCAAGGCTGGCTCATTTTCACTTTGTGGCCAAAAATAGGAAGAGAGAAAAAAGAGAGAAAAGTTCTTAGTTCCAAATCTTCAAAGCTTGATTTCTGCTAAACTAAAACTCAAATCAAAATTTTAATCCGACCAAAATGATCATCTCTTCTTTCTCTACATAACCATATGATTTATCAAGTCTGGAATCAAGGTGAGTTGGATGCACCATGTCCCTTTTACTTCGATTTCAAGGAAACATGCTTAAACATGTATTTTCTTGATGTTCTTCGTTAGGAATCATACTTAACTTGACTTGAGGGCCAAGAAATGTTAATTTCCAGCAAATCTAAGGTGAGAAATCCCTTTCTAACATGTTGAGTGAGAGAAAAATTGTAAAACTCATTAGAAGAACAACACAATTACATAAGAAGCAATTGTAAGAATGAATTCGATCTGCATATCTAATTGTATCAATAACAGACGTGATTCTCGCATTCGTGCCAACTATATGAACTTGTATAAGTGGTCGGAATCATATGTAAAGTTTGTTAAGTCAAAAGTCTAAACAGAAGACACATCCGTTAATCATTAAAGACACATCTAAACAAGTTTTAATCAAAAGACACTTCCATTAAAGGCACATATAATAGAAGACACATCCAATAAAAACACATTTAAGTAAAATTTAAAAATAAGACATATTCATTAAAGACACATCCAAACACAAAAGAAGTGTTTAATAAAAGCAAAGAGACACATCCATGTCCTGACATAGAAGACACATTCACACTAGAAAGAAATTCCACACTACTCTGGTTCGGCGAGGCAGCGACGATGCGACAACTCTGGCTCGACGAGGTTGCGACGGTGTGCGAGATGGATTCTGCGGAGGCAACGACGGTACGAGATGGGTTCCTTCCTGGGGTGAGAGTGGCAGCGCTGTCAAGGGTGGCGCGATGGTAAGGAGGAGGCTGTTGGGCGCGAGATGGCAAGCGTGCCTTCGATGAGGGGGTGGCACGACAATGATGCAACAGTGGAAGTGACGTCTATTGCAATCGTGACCGAAGAGGAACCAGCAGTGCTGCTGTTGTGAACGGTGACGAGAGGCACATAAATGATGGCCGATGCCGCAGCAATATGGTGAAAGCGTGGTGTTGGACGGCCTCTTGATGATAGTGACTAATTTGGTAATATTATATCGGGATTTAAACCATTACAAGAGTTTGGTTAGTTAAAGTCTTAAAATATTGGTTAAGAATTTAATTAAAGGTAAAAAAATTCTATATAAAATTTAGTAAAATTAAAGTACTTGGCATTATTGAAATAGTTTGTTCATTAATACTCCCAGAATGCTAATTGTTAGCAAATTTTTTTATTAAAATATTTAGTAAAGTACTATTGATGAAAGATAATCTTTGGAAGTTTTTATTAATAGTTTAGTATAAAACTAAATTTTAATTACTAAAATGATATATATCATAAAAATTTTAAAATTAACTAAAACTAAATTAATATCCAATTACCTCTCTTTAATTGAGTGAACAAATTCAATATTACTCTATTTGAAGTGTAGTAATGGTGCCCTTAGTCCTTTAGAACTTGTTTAGAAATCATTTAACATGAGAAAAGAATTCTATTTTCTTTAAAATAAAAATCATTTATACTTATAACTCCATTCCATGATTCGGAATAACTATAATATATTAATAGAATAGAATTCAAGGTGGAGTACAAGGAGTATATACTCTTTCAAATTGCTCTGTTAGGATTTTTTCTAAAATAAGATTTTTGTGCCGTCTAAGTCAATGTTTGACTTTTGTCAATTTCTTTTAATTCATCATGAAAATTCTTTTATGGATCTGTCGAGATTTGGGGAGACCCCTGACAGTCCATCACTTTAAAGGGATATGTCAATCCCACTCCCCCGAAATTGTATTTATATGTGAAAGAAAAAACCAATCTCGTCTGGTGAAAAGTAAGTTGAGATCTTGTCATTTCACAGATTGGAGGATTGTTAGTCCGACAGGTATAGTTGGTGGATTGGTTTTAGCATGTAAGGAGGGTACAACGATTGAGGTTCTTGCTGAAAAAGATTTTTTCATAACTGTCAAGGTAACTGATCCTACTTTAAACTGTTTTTGGGGGCTGATTGGGGTACATTTAAATAGTTTGGATGTGATTCAATCTACCCAATATACAAAACTTTTCTCTTTTGTACAATATTTTCTTGGAAAGCTTATAATTATGAGTGATTTTATTAGGCTTTGGGTATGATTGGAAAAAAGGTTCACCTGGACTAATAGGCGACGAGAGGAAGACCAAATTAGGGAGCGGTTTGACCGTGCACTTGCAAACGGTGAGTGGATGTGTCTCGACTCGTAAATAACGGTTTAGATCATGCGCCTATCCTCCTTGATATAAATTTGGTCATAGAAAAATCTAAACGGATGTTTAAGTTTCAGGAGGGGTGGTGTGGTTTAGAAGAAATTCGGGTAATTATCACCAAAGCTTGGAAGGAATGGGTAGATGGCTCAACAATGTTTGCTTTGGCTCAAAAATTGAAGCATTGTAGGCACTGTATTGTTCAATGGCAGCAACAGAACAAATTTAATTCGAAGAAGGATATTGGTGAACTCACATCTCAACTTGAAATCCTTAGAGAGGAGGGTATTACAAGGGGAGAACAGATTGAAGTCTTGAAAAATAAACTTGATGATACTTACTTTAGAGAGGAAAGCTATTGGAGGGAGAAGTCTCGTGTAAAGTGACTAAAAGAAGGAGACAGAAATACAAGTTTCTTTCACCAATCATTCTAATCCAGAATCTGGAGAAAAAAAATTTTAAAAACTGAAAAAGAATGATGGTACATATGCTACCACCCGTGAAGAAATTGCACAAATATCTAAAATATACTTTAAGGATATCTTCACATTGATTGGTCAAGTTAATCTGGCATATGCATTTGAAGATTTTGAAAACAAAGGTTCAACAATCATGAACAGACAATTAATTAGACTGATTAGTTTTGATGAGGTAAAATGTGTAATCTTTAGTGCTCTCCCTAGAGCACCCCTGGTGATGATGGATTTACAGCTAAATTCCTTCAATTCTATTGGAGTTTAGTAGGGGAGAATGTTTTAAGGCTATCCGCAGTTTCTTTATCAGTGGTAGACCACTCAAGAGCTTTAACCATATATAAATCTATCTCATTCCTAAGATTCTTTATGCAAAGGATATGACACAGGTTAGACCCATCATCTTTCCTCAGTTGTGTATAAGATTATTTCTAAAATACTAGTTCATCGGCTACAGAAATTTTTGACTTCACTGATCAAGCCTAATCAGAGTGCCTTTATTAAGGGTAGATTGATTTCAGAGAATGTCCTACTCACTCATGAATGTGTGCACTATCTAAAGACTAATAAGAGGGGTCTATCGGCTGAAATGACTGTTAAATTGGATATGAACAAAGTCTATGATCATGTTGAGTGGTATCTCCTTTGGTTCATTTTGGAGAAACTGATATTTGAATCTAGGTGGACTGGTTGGATACAGGAGGTGGTGACTATAGTTTCTTACTCTATCGTTGTTGAAGGTCAATCTTTTGATTTTTTTTTTTAAACCAAATAGAGATATCAGTCAAGAAAATTCTCTATGTCCCGACCTTTTACTTTTCTGTGCAGAAGGATTATCCTTTTTGCTAAACAAGACAGAGTAAAATGGTCTCATTGAAGGTATTTAAATCAACCGAAGATGTCCTACTATTAATCATTTATTGTTTGCGGATGACTCAATCTTTTTTTACAAAGCATCAGAAAATAGTTGTGTAAATATTCTCAGTCTTTTTCAGTCATACGAGAAATTCAGTGGCCAAAAAATTAATTTGCATAAATTAGCTCTATTCTTTAGTAATAATTCTCCTCCTGTTGCACGATTACTATTGGCTCGGAAATTGAAAATTGTTCACATTGGTGCACAGGATAAATATTTGGATCTTCTATCTACAATTCAAAAATAAAAAAAAGCCCACCTTCGGAGAAATCAAGGACAAGGTGAGGAAGCGAGTTCAAAGGTGAAAAAGAAAACTTCTTTCCTCTACAAGCAGGCATGTTCTAATCAAAGCTGCTGGAGAGGCTATTTCAATTTATTCATTATCATATTTCCGTCTTTCTGACACTTTAATTAGGCAGATTCACAACATACTCTCCTAATTTTGGTCGGGTAAAAAAGGTACAGAGCGAAAAATAGCATGAATTAGTTGAGATACTATGACAAGATCGAAATTGGAAGGTGGATTAAATTTTAAGGACCTAGGGTCTCAAAATTTGGCACTATTAGCAAAACAATATTGAAAAGTTGTCTCTCAGCCACAATCACTCCTCAAAGGTAAATATTTTCGGTACAGTTATATATTAAATGTAGATATCGGAGCAGTACATTCGTGGGGGCAGCATAGCATATTGGAAGGGTATAAGGTTGTTGAAAAAGAGCCGGTTTGGCGAGTTGGTGATCGGTCCAGTATCAGAACCTTTAGTGATCATTGACTTGCTCCTCTACATCCTTGTGTTATCCCTCCATCTGAAGTTTTCAATCTACAAAATCAACCACTATTGATGGTAAAAAACTTAATACTTTCTAATGGTATGTAAAATCAAACTCTAATTAAAAGCATTTTTTCTGAAGGCACTAGTCAGCGTGTGCTAGCAACAAAAATTGGAGGGTGGAGAAGATAAAATTTATTGGACCCTTAATAAAAGTAGTTTGTATGAAGTGAGTATTAGGTACCATATAGTTTATGGGTTCTCGCATCCTCCCATTAAATTTTTCCTAAAGATTATGAGACAACGAAACTTGTGGTGAAAACTGTGGAAACTGAAAATCCCTGCGAAGATTAAGATTTTTCTTTGGAGGGACTTCGATGAAAAACTTCCAGTGCTACAAAAGCTTTATCGTCGCATCCCATCGATTCAACCCACCTACCGAAGATGCTTACAATTTCCAGAAATAATCAATAATTGCATCTTCCATTGTGAGAAATCAATGGAGATTTGGTCAAAAATGGGCTCACCGATTGCTAGAAGAGACACCGAATACTCTAATTTCTATGTTAAGTGGAACTTGAGAATGGGGTCTTGCGTACCCAACCCAATAGCTCCTCTCAAAGGACGATGATGGTGATTTTAAGCTGGTCCTTATGGAAGGCTAGGAACAGGTTCATCTTTATAATGTATTAACTAGTGTGGAAGAGATAATGGCGTCGACTTTGAAGCTGCAAGAAGGAGCTCCAACAAATTCCAATTCCTAATTGATGAGCACTTGGCTTTAATTTCTTTTATTTCTCTTATTAAATTATTATATGATGTTACCTTTATAATAGAGTATTGGAAGTTTTCCATTTTTTTTACTTGTCCCATATATGGACATCCATATGTTTCTTTTATTTCATGAATGAAATTATCTGACTTTAAAAAAAAATAAAATAGAATTCAAATTTAAAGAGTGTGAAAATAGATTTGAAAACAGATTTTTTTAGTCTGATATATAAATAAAAAAATTAAAATTAAAATTCTCAAAAGAACTCAAATAATTTATTTTTAATTATTCCAAAATAAAAAGAAGATTTCAATTCTTGAGTGAATTCTAATTTCTAACATTCCAAACAAACTCTCATTATTTACCATTATTACTTCATATATCCTTACAATCTTTATTATTTTCATGTACCTACTTATTTATTTAATTTATCTTTTCTTTTAAATTTAAATCTTTAGAATAAAAAATTTCATGGTATATATGACATCATAATTTTTATAATTAAAATATTTAAAATTTAATTCTTATTCTTTCTAAAAAAAATAAATAATATAAGACAAATAAAAAAATTTATACAAAAATTTACATAAAACCAAAAAAAACTTACGCATTAAATATATAAGCATTTATATATATTTTTTTAATTTTTGGAAGATTTAAAGTGATTTCATGATAATTATTATTCTAAACCAAAAGTAAAAACTACTAAAAGCAAAAGTAAAGAGGCACTTGGGAGTGAGGAAAAAGTAACGGAGAATTAATAATATGTTAAAGAAGAAAAATGAATAAATTCCATGCATGTTATAGGGTTCAAGTTTCATAGCGTGAACATAATACAAATTTGTATATATGTGTTTATTACAGGCTTAAAGTCCTAGTTGGGTAGTTCAATTAGGGAGAAGAGATAGTTTAACAGCAAATATAATAACCTCAGCACAAAATCTTTCAAGTCCTTTCATGATATTGGATCAACTTAAAGCATTTTTTACTGCTCAGACCTCAATACTACTGATTTAGATGCACTCTCAGATACAATAATTTTGATATTGAAAAACAACCAAACAGCAAGGGTCATGATAGATACAGTAGCTAATATTGAATTAGTACAAGCAAAATTAATTAGCTTGTGATCAAATTGTTAGTTAGTTGGTTGTAATTAAACACATGTCAATTAGTTAGTTAGTGGTTAGTTTAGTTTATGACAGTCATAACTCCTTGCTATAAGTAGCTAGAGCTAAGTTATTATTGTTAATTTTTGAAACCTACTTTACCAATATACTTCAGATCTAACTAGAACCTTTTTCTCTTCTCTATTCATACTCTCTCCTCTTTCTTGAACTCTTTTCCTTTCTACTCCCTCTCTTGCTTGAGCCTGGTATCGTTCATGGTGTCAGAGCTTTCTTTCATTCAATTTAATGGCAAGCAAAAGTCAGAGATCTCAAAACTCAATGAATTAATTGAACACAACTCCAAATTTCACCTCTTCCCCAATTTCAAAAAAAACACGCCAGAGTTTGCTGCATGGAAGAGACAATATGCGCTTTTCAAATCATGGCTTCTTGCTTCAATGACCAAGCCATTCACCACTCGAATGGTAGGATGCATCTATTCGTATGAGGTTTAGAAAAGGTTAGAATATCACTTTTCTTCACAAATCAGAGTAAAAATGATGCAGCTAAAACATAGGTTGAGCAGTATTAAGACAGAAAACTCAATAAATGAGTATGTGTTAGCATTAAAAAGAACAATTAATGTTTAGCTTCAGTAGGAGAATCAATGCGTGGAGTGATCATGTAAATGCTATTTTGAATGGGCTAACTGAAGAGTATAGCTCAGTAATCATCTCAGTAGTGACAAGGCCAGTGAGCATCCCGGTTGGAGAATTAGAGGCATTGCTAATAACTCATGAAAGTATGTTGGAGAGGTTTTAGAAACTAGAATCGTTTATACAAGCAAATGTATCACAAAGTTCACCAGGTTACTCTCAGAGCTTAAACTCAAGAAGTGGATTCAAAAGAGGTTTCAGAGGAGATCACAGAAGCAAAGGTGGTGGTAGACAGGTAAGAGGTGATAGAAACTTCTATAATAATGGTCAATCTGGTGACAACAATTCCAAATTTGGAACTCAGGCTTACAATAATCCAAGTTTTGGTGGTGCTGAAGGGGTAAGAATCTTCAACAATAAAAAGTAGCAGCAGTATAATGGTTCAAGAATGTTCAATGGTAATAGGCCTATTTGTCAAGTGTGTGACAAGTCTGGATACACTGCCAAGACATGTTGGTATAGGTATGATCCACTAGAAGGCTTCAAAACTCAATATGAAGGCACAAAACACAGACTCTGCAAGCATCACAAGCCAACTTGAGCAATATATTGGCCACACCTATAACATTACAAGATCAAGGCTGGTTTTCAGACTCAGGTGCTACACACCATATGACCTCAGACCAGCAAAATCTAATTGAAGGGGAGAAGTATGAAGGTGCAGACCAAATAATCATAGGCAACGGATCAAGTTGGCATATCAACCTTGTTGAAAAGTCTTTCTTTAAAATTGATTTGAGTAATAGAGATTTTTGTGAAGCAAATTACTACATGTGCCTGATATCACTAAGAACTTACTTAGTGTATATAAATTCTGCTGTGACAATGATGTCTATTTTAAATTTTATTCTAATGGCTGCTGTGTGAAATCTCAGAAAACTAAAGAGATTGTTATACATGAAAAAGTTGACAAGGGAATGTACACGTTCCTCAATTTCACTCTATCTTTTACTTCATCAAATAAACCAGCTGCTTTTGCCTCAAATGTGTCCACTTTGATCAATTTCTCTTGTGGCACAATAGATTAGGTCATCCAGCAAATAATGTTGTTTCCTCTGTACTAAAATCTTATAATATTGTTGCTTCATTAAATAAAAATCCTTGTGCTTCCTGTTGTATTGGAAAGTCTCATGCACTCCCTTATCCTCTCTCAAATACCTTATATACTGCTCCCCTGCAACTTATATACACAGACATCTGGGCCCTGCTCTTATACCTGACTTAAATAGAAACTATTACTTTGTCATTTTTATTGATGCTTATAGTAAATACACTTGACTCTACCTCATTAAAACTCGATCTCAAATTAAATAAGTTTTTAATTGTTTCCAACAAATGGTTGAGTTGCAATTGAACACAAAAATTAAAATGCTTTAATCTGACAATGTTACTGAATTCTTGAGCTTGGCTAAGAATTTACAGATACAAGGTGTACTGCACAGATTTTTCTGTTCTCATGAACATCAGCAAAACAGCAATGCTGAGAGAAATCATAGGCATATAGTTGAAAATGGCTTAACTATGTTACCAGGTGCAGGCATGCCAATTAAGTACTAGGGAGAGGCCTTCATGACAATAGTTCGCTTAATAAACAGGTTACCAATATCAGTGTTGTAAGACCAGTCACCATTTGAAAAGTTTCTTGAGAATAAATTTGATTACACAAGCCTTCGGGTCTTTGGCTGTTTGTGTTTTCCACACCTGCGACCATACAATAGGCACAAGCTGGAGTTCAGATCAACACCATGTACCTTTCTAGGCTATAGTGTTATACAAAGACTACAAGTGCCTCACTGCAGAAGGGAATATAGTGATATCAAGCAATGTGATTTTTGATGAACAGAATTTTCCTTTCAAAATCTCGAAAACCCCCTCAACAACCAAGTTTAATTTGTCTTCTGACTTTCACTCAACTTCAACCATTCCGTTACTAAACAGGAACATGTCTCAACCCTCACCTAACATTACAAAATCAAGGTATCCGCATCCTGCACCAAGCATAACAGCCACACCCCTTCCCATGTCCTCACATGTACCTACTGTACCAAGTATTTCAGAGTCCAGATCTCCTTCTTTGTCTATCATAGCCACCTTTCCTACCTTACCGTTATTAGTACCTACAA
The DNA here is from genome assembly GCF_000817695.3 of Arachis duranensis. Classification (NCBI taxonomy): domain Eukaryota; kingdom Viridiplantae; phylum Streptophyta; class Magnoliopsida; order Fabales; family Fabaceae; genus Arachis; species Arachis duranensis. The sequence goes on from NC_029775.3 coordinate 8,321,642, forward strand.
CACTATCAGCCACACCCATTCCAATTTCTATCTCAAACTTGGAGATTGTTCTTCCCTTTGATGATGATAACTCAGTCTCGACATCATCACATCAAAATGTTCACCCCATGATCACAAAGAGCAAGAGCGGGGTCATAAAGCCTAGATCCTTTCTAGCTAGCATTGAACCAAGGATTGTCAATGATGCCTTGACCAAACCTGAGTGGGAAGCTACGATGGATGCTGAATACGCTGTACTTATGCAAAATCAAACCTGGAAATTTGTTCCTCTCCTTCATAGCAGAGAGGTTGTGGGTAGTCGTTGGGTCTTTCAAGTTAAATATAAACCTGATGGAAGTTTCCAAAAATACAAGGCTTCTCTAGTATCTCAAGGTTTTGCTCAGAGGCCTGGGTGTGATTTCACTGAGACATGCAGCCCAATGGTGAAACCAACCTCAATTTTCATTGTCCTCACCATAGCACTATCAAGGAATTGGATAATCAAGTAGCTTGATGTGAATAACACATTTCTACGTGGTGATTTGGTGGAAGATGTATATATGAAACAACCAAAGAGTTATGAAATTGGAGATAGCACTCTAGTGTGCAAACTCACAAAGGCTCTTTATGGTCTGAAACAGGCACCAAGGGCCTGGTACTATAAGCGGTCAATAGCTCTCCAGCACCTTGGTTTTCACTCAACAAAGACTGACATTTCTGTCTTCACCAGGTTTAAAAATGGCTCATCACTATTTGTCCTAGTATATGTAGATAATATAATTATCACTGGAGACTATGTTACAAAAAGAATTATTCAAGTAAGTAATGTTCCTAAGACTGTGCAACTAGCTTATGTGTTGACAAAACTACTGCCCAGTGGTGCCTTTCTTGAGTTCAGGATAGAAGTAATGGTTGAAAACTTGGATACATCACTGATGAAAGCGGGCTTGGCAGGGAGGGTCAAAATAGTAGTTATAGTGAAGAACTAATGCAACTCTTAAGATTCAGAATGTGAAAGTGAAAACAGAACAGCCAAATAGCAGGGGCTATGACAGATACAATAGCTTTGATGTTGAAGAACAGCCAAACAACAGGAGTCGTGATAGATACCCTAGCTGATGCTGAATTAGTACAAATAGAATTAGTTAGCTTGTGATCAAATTGTTAGTTAGTTAGTTGTAATTAAGTACATGCCAATTAGTTAGTTAGTGGTTAGTTTAACTCGTGACAGTTGTAACTCTTCTGCTATAAGTAGCTAGAGCTAAGCTATTATTATTGATTTTTGAAACTCACTTTACTAATATATTTCAGATTCAACCAGAACCTTTTTTCTCTTCTCTGCTGATACTCTCTCTTCTTTCTTAAATTCATTATTACAAATTGAAATTGATTTTTTTATGTTCTAATTATAGTTTAAAATTATGCAACTATATTAAAAGTGATTTTTTTTGCAGCCCAAAAAAAGTAGCGGTGGAATGGTACAAAATTTAACATTCAAACATAATTTAATTTAAATTTTTAAATTTTAAAAAAAATAAATAAATCCTTAACTTTTTTTTTCGAAATTTTATAAGTCTTTGACTAATTAAAAATACAAAACGTTCTTGATTTTTTAAAATATAAAATATTTAAGTCTTTCCGTCTAAGATATATAAAGATAAATCGACCTCTCGAAAAGATTTTAATGCCTTACATTTTAAAAAATAAGAAATATTGTTGTAGTTTTAATTAATTGATAATTTTTTTATCTTTGAAATAAAAAATCAGAGATCTATTTATAGTTTACTCTTGAGTTTTTTAAAATGAAATAATATATATTTCATTTTATAGGTGCACATACATTTGGTAGAGCTCAATGCAGTTTCTCGGTTGGACGATAATACAATTTCAGTAACACCGGGAACCCTGACCCAAGTCTGAATTCAAGTTAACTACAAACATTGAGATCAGTATGCCCCAATGGTGGCCCTGGAACCACCCTAGCCGATTTGGACCCTACAATGTAACTTTATTAATTCACAATCTACTGAACTGGCTCTCTACAACGTGGCTTCCCAAGAATCATCATCACAAGATGGAATGATTAGCTCAATCTAAATAAATTAAATAATAAGAAAATAAAGCTTCAATCATGAAAGGAAGCTATAGGCACATTTAGGGTATGTGCCCTTGGGTACTTAATTGTATGCTATTTAGTGTTTGATTTTGAGAAATATTGTCCTTGAACTTATTGTATTTTCAATAACGTGTTAGTGCTTATAATTATTTTCACCCTTTTTCTCTCTAGCTTGCTCTGTTTTAAGCCCTTTAAATTTTACAAAAAATTTCTCCAATATAATAAAAATAACCCTGTGTTTTAATAATATAATATTTTAAAATAAGTTATAAAAATACGATGTTTTAAAAATTTTGTTAAATAAAACACAACATCATTTTGAAGGCTTTGCTAAACGCTACAGTAAGAATATCGTATTCTATAACAAAAAGCATACTATTTTGTATATCAAAAATGCAAAGAACATTACATCTTTTATTTATAAAAAAATATTAATTAAATAATAACATAGCTCGTGCTAAAGAAGTAGCTAGTTATAATTTATTTTTTTTCTTGTAACATCTATTTTTTAATTAAAAAGACATAAATATAAAAAATCACTAAGTAATTAAATACAGAAGATGAAAAGACAGAAATTAACAACTTAAAACGTTAAATTCTACGAGACAGAAATATCAAATGGGAGTAAGGGTGTGTATGGCCCGACCCGGTCTAAATACTTAGTCTGATCTCGAACACTTTAGAAGCTAATTTGATGTGATTTTACAGGGTCTAGGACTGGGTAAGAGTCTTAAAAATAGACCCGGTCATTATTTTGGGTTGGGTCTGGGTCATGGTTCAAGTTACCCGAAATCGGCTCGGTGGCCCAGTTATCATACACAAGTAATATTTTGTGTTATTAGTAATGGATGATGGCTATTTTTATGTGGAATTTAAGTATTGTAAACCTTAATATTTTGTGTTATTAGTTATTATAAGACTATAAGTTAATGTTTTATGTTTAAAATGCATAAGATTTTAGACTAATTAATGCATAATATTGTGTTATTTGTATTGATTTAAATATTTGGTGTTATTAGACAATATTAGTATTGATTATGGTTATGCTTTAATTTTAGAGAAGAATTGGTTCTTGTTATATTTTTCTAAGTGAATTTTACGATGTCAAATAATGGTTGGAGTCTTAGAAATTTTGATATTTTTACATGCTAGCTTATAAGAAGGTATCAAGGTAATATAATGTTAACGGCTCGGTTTTCACCCAATTTTTACCCGGTATAATCGTGGTCCAAAAGTGTATAAGTTTCATTGGGTCTAGAGTCGAGTTCGAGTCTAATAAATAGGTTCGGTATATATTTCGAGTCGGATCTGGATCACATCAAACTCAGTTTCACCCGATCATGCACACCCCTAAATGGGAGAGTAAGATGCAAAAAATTTTACAGTTACACCTTCTACAAACGAAAAAGAGTATTTATAGTAAAAGAAAATATTATGATACATTTTTTTAATAATTTTTTTCTGTATTATAATACAATATTGATGATAGATGTACAACAATTAAAGCTAATATTGTTCAAAAATTGATGTAACATCACTACATCAATTAAAATTAAAATTGTTCAAAAGTTTATGTAACATCTCTTTTATTATTGATAGACACAATTCATAGAAGAAGAAAAAAAAAGTACACTTAACTCTATTAACATTTAACACAAATTAATTAGTATGTAATTAATATATTTTTGTAATAGCACTACACCTTGGGAAAGGTGTAGTATTCTTTGCAATTTTTATAATTGAACTAATAAATTACAAGATAGAAGCTTTTAATTAATTAATTACGACACAAATGATTATTTATTTGAAGCTTTCCAAAAAGAAGTCCAAAAACAACACGATACTACTTATTATGGGGGTGGAATGATACCTAACAAAGTGAGATGCATCTAAAAAGTAAATAGATAAATGAATAAAAAGAATGATGGCTGCTAACAACTAATAAATATTGGATATAGAATATAAACCTCTCATTTAATTTCTATATGGGCACAGTGCATGCATGATTAGTATAGATTCTATAAATAAAGGTATCCTTGACACTAACACATTCACACACACACATAAACTACTTGATATAAATAAAAATGATGAGTTTCCTTAGTAGTTTCAAAGTGGTAGCTCTATGCTATGGTTTGTTCGTGTTTGGAGTGTTCTTATCCTCAGAAGCACAACTTGATCCCTCTTTTTACAATAAAACATGTCCCAATGTCCATTCAATTGTACGTGAAGTCATAAACAATGTCTCCAAAACTGATCCACGCATGCCTGCTAGCCTCCTTAGGCTTCACTTTCATGACTGTTTTGTTCAAGTATGTAAACACTACCATACTCTTACTTAACAACTCGCTCTTCACCACTTTTCTCATTTGAGGTTATTAATTATTCAAAAATACTATTTGTTCACTCAAATAAAAAATTATGTATTTGTTTATAAATATATGTTTAGTTTAATTTATTTTTAATATATATTTTATATTTTAACCGTTGATTTTATTATATATCTAATATGGTTTGTTAATTATTATCTTTAATTTTTTTCTCTCCTTTTGGAAATTTTCTTTTTCTCCTACTACTCCATTTTGCTAATCCACTATCGGACCTTGCTAGTAGGAAAATGATAAAAAAAAGTCCAAACTTTATTTGTTAAGGAGTTTGGTTAATTAAATCAAGTTGAGTTAGTCTAGTTATTAGTTCACTTAAGTAAGTGTTGGGGTTCGAATCGTGCTTTGTGCATGCAATAATCCATTAGTTAACGATAAACTCTTAAATAAAACTCCATCGTGACATATTGAGGAATACCGTGAAAAGGAAAAAAAGGAAGAATTTGGTACCGTTAATTAAAATCTTAAAAATATTAGTTAAGAATTTAATTAAAAGAAAAAAGTTTTTTTATAATACATTTAGTAAAATTTAAGTGTTTGGTATTATTGAAAGCTTTTTTTCATTAATACTCCTAGAATACTAATTACTAACAAAATTTTTATCAAAATATTTAGTAAAATACTATTGATGAAAAGCTAAGGTTTGGAATTTGGATTAATTCAATAGAAAACTAACTCTCAATTATTAAAATGATATATATCATAAAAATTTAAATCAGCTAACATATGCACTACTAAAAGTGGTTACCAATTTAAAAAGTTTTTATAATAATAATCATACAAAATTTAAAATTTTTTACTAATAGTAATTTGAATGTTTGTTCTTATTAAGCAATATAATAACTGTTCTCTTAAAAGTAATTAAAACTAATTTAATATCCAACTACCTCTTTAATTGAGGAACAACTTCGATAGTACTTTAATATTTTTTTTTGGTCTGGAATAGCTACTGTATTTAAAGTGTAGGATAAGTCCGTAATGGGCCCTTAGTCCTTTAGTATTTGCCACCATTACTTTATGTCTCCTTATCATCTTTATTATTATTCAAGTCAAAAGTAAAAACTACTCATGTAAAGGCGCACTTGGAATGAGGGAAAAGTTACGGAGAACTAATAATTAATCTGTTAAAGAAGAGATAACTAATTAATTAATTAATGTGTATGTTATCCGTGCATGTTACAGGGTTGTGATGGATCACTTTTGTTGAACAACACTGCAACAATAGTAAGTGAACAACAAGCTCGCCCAAATAACAACTCAATAAGAGGTTTAGATGTTGTGAATCAGATCAAGACGGCAGTGGAAAATGCTTGTCCTGGCATAGTTTCCTGTGCAGATATCCTTGCTCTTGCAGCTGAAATATCTTCTGTTCTGGTATGTCTTCAAATTAATTAACGATATTTTGTGAGTATTTTAAAATCAAAACATAGAGATAAAATTGCATTAGAATTGTTTCTCTCAGTTATAAATATCATAGTTCTGACAACGGGATTAAATTGGTCAGTTGAACTGAATTAATCAAAAACAATTTTTTAGATTGATCCGTTTGAAGCAAAAAATTGGATGGCAATTAATAACCAATCCAAAAGAATAAAAAAATTATTCAAAGAATCAGTTAATCAGTCAAATTGGTATAATTTTTAATGGTTAATCAATTTAAAAAATAAAGTACAAAAAATCAATTTTATATAACCATTGATTAAATTTTTAAATTGAATTTTTAAATTTTTGAATCTCTAATTTTATCAGTTCAACAGAAAAGAATAATCTTTTTTTGAGAAAAAAATTGTGTCTGTCTCTTTTTAGTAATCAAACTCTCTGTTGTGTTTATTATTTCTATATTCTCTATATTTCTATTTAAGGATAGTCTGTATCTAAATCAAACTAATTTATATGTCTAGTTTATATATTACTACATAAATATGATAATCGCTTGAGTATTGTCTCCGTATAATACTGGACACTTATATAAAAAATAAATATTTTTGAATCCAATAACATAATACAAATATGTATGTATGTGTTTATTACAGGATCAAGGTCCTGATTGGAAAGTTCAATTAGGGAGAAGGGATAGTTTAACAGCAAATATAACCTTGGCACAAAACCTTCCAGGTCCTTCCTTGACCTTGGATCAACTTAAAGCACGCTTTACTGCTCAAGGCCTCAACACTACTGATCTAGTTGCACTCTCAGGTACAGTAATCTAATAATAAGGATAATAAAATTAATTAAGCTAAGATAATTAAGCACTCTTTGAAAATATATTTCTTTTGATTCTAATTACAGTTTAAAAATTATGCAAATATATTAAAAGTGATTTTCTTCTGCAGTTACTACAATATTATTTTATGGGCTATAGTAATACAAATTAAGAGTTTAATTTTGATATGCTTATAATGTAAAGCGGTCGTACAATCATATCTGTTTTGATAGAAGCTGTTTTATTCTGATTTATTTAGGTGCACATACATTTGGTAGGGCTCGTTGCAGTTTATTTGTTGGACGGTTATACAATTTTAGCAACACTGGTAATCCTGACCCAAGTCTGAATTCAAGTTACCTACAAACGTTGAGATCACTATGCCCTAATGGTGGTCCCGGAACCACAGTAGCCAATTTGGACCTTACAACACCCGACACGTTCGACAAAAACTATTACTCGAATCTTCAGGTTCACAAGGGGTTGCTCCAAAGTGACCAAGAGTTGTTCTCAACTTCGGGTGCAGATACCATCGACATTGTGAACAAGTTCAGTAGTGACCAAAATGCTTTCTTTGAGGCCTTCAAGGCTTCAATGATCAAAATGGGTAACATTGGTGTCTTGACCGGTACTCAAGGCGAAATTCGAAAACAATGCAACTTTATTAACTCACAATCTGCTCAATTGGGTCTCTACAATGTGGCTTCCAAAGAATCATCATCATCAGAAGATGGAATGGTTAGCTCAATCTAGATAAATTAAGTAAGCAAGACTTCATTAATGATGAAAGTAAGCTACCAGTACTAATAAGTACTAACAATAAGGAAGCTATATGTGCCCTCGGGTAGTTACTAATATGCTGTTTAAGTGTGTCACTGAGAAAATTTCAATAATGTGTTATTGTTCATAATTAGTTTCATCACCTTTTTATTTCTCTTGCTTGCTCTGTTTTATGTCCTTTGTATTTTAGAAGGTGTATTAAAGATAAATTTGTTATAAATCATAATTAATGATTTTGTAGCAAGAATAAAAAATTAGTTGTTGATATAAAGTTCATGACTCTTTGTACACAAAAAGTTATTCTATTAATGAATTTAAAAACTTTTTGTGTAAAAATTTTATTTTGTTTAAAAACTTAACTAAAACCCTCCTTTTGAGGGAGAAAAGAGTAAAAGAAAAAGAAAAAAGAAAAAGAAGAAAGAGACCACTTTAATAAAGATGTTAAAAATGTCTTTTTTTAAAAATATTTATATATGTATGTTATTATGTTATTATTTGACATCTTTATTAAATTGGTTAATAATTTATTTTTAAATAAATTAGAACAAAATCGGTTTATTATAACAACAATAATAAACACAATTGTCTGTATTATAATTATTAGACTCAATTTGATCCGATCGAATTACACAATCTAAATCAAATATCTTTAAATTTTTTTGATAAAAAGATAAATATATCTTTGACTTTTTGTTTTATAGACATTTGAATCCCTAAAAATTTAAAAATACAATTAGATCCCTAAAAAAATTAGGTTTATTGTTATTGTTATAAAAAAATCGATTTTATTCTAATTTGTTAAGAAATTTAAAAATAACCGATTCATTAATACGTCCAATAATAATACAGTACGTAAGCGTCTTTGCAAAAAGATGTTTTACGCATCTTTATGGAAACAATGAACTATTTGTACAATGTGTATAATGAGCTATTGAGTTATAAAATGAACATCATGATACCACTTATCCCAAAAATTTCAACTAATAAAAAAAAGTAACACTAATGATTATATGTCTAATACTCTATAAACTTTTATTATTCACATTGTACAAATATTTCATTGACTCTTCGTACTTTTCTTTATCGAAGCATCCCAAAGAATAATAGTTTTGATTTAGACTTTAGCCAGAGGGGCTTGGTTTGATTTTTAGGACCAATAAAGTAAGAAATAAGCAGCTGCCATTAAATAAGGAGAATAAATCATATTTTAATAGGAAATTTTTTGCGCCAAAAAAAATTAAAAATTTAAATAATTTTTTAGAATAATATTATATATTTAAATTCTTTTATAAATTAAATCCGATCAAACTAAATAATAAAATTTAAAATAATATTAATTATAATTGATTTTTGTACGTTATATTAGACTAATTTAATTATTTGGTTAATAAAAAAATATAGATGTCGAGCATTTTTTTATTAGGTGTAATTGTAAACGATATCATTAATTGATAGATTGAGCTATAATGCAAGTTTTATAAATATATTCAACAAAAATTCACAAACATTTAATACATTAGATGAAATTTTCAATTAAAATGACCTAACTCCCTGAAGTCTATAACAGGTAAAAATACGTAATGAATTATGAATTTATGATATGCATGTGGGGTATGTCATGTGACAGGTGGTTCTAGTTACTTTGATTCCATAGAATACATACCAATAATTGAAGTTGACTTGTCCAAGATATTAATTAGATGCATGTATGAAGCAAAGCAATAATTTTCACCGCGTATGATTATTGTCCTTTATTCATCCATCTCAAAGTTGAGAGGAAGGCAGCCACAAATGACGATCGGACCCAAAAAAGAAAATAATAATCAAAAGGAAAAAAGAAGGCACGTTTTTTTGAGTTTGTTTAAAGAGATATTTATAAAGTCTTATTGATTTAACTAAGATTGAATTCTAAATTTTTAAATGGTAAAAATTTTAAGATTATATCGTAAAGTTATTTTAAAAAAAAATTAAATTGATAAAAAAATATATAAATAATTATATTTTTAATATTCATATGATAGATATATACATTTTCGTCTTATGTTACAACAGAAATTAATCATCATCGTCACTTATAGAAGTGTATATTTATCATATTTCTTTAAATTATTTTATTATATTTCTTTAATAAATCAGTTACAATTTTAACTGAAGGTGGTTATAATTATAATATAAATAATTGAATAAAAATTTAAAATTTAATTACACTTGTTATATTATCAATGCTTGTATTTTTGTTTTCTTGTACATATACAGTAATCCAAATATCATAAAATGAAACTTTTATATATCATAACTAAGAATTTTCTTGAGGCAAAACGATGAAGCTTCTTAATTTGACTTTTGAAACAAATACCAATCTATACATCTAACTTCCCCGTTCATACAATTATAACTGCAAATAAATTAAACCCGTTAAAAATTTTCCAAATCCTCTCTAATAAATTAGTAATATGAAAAATATAATGATTAAGTTTTTAACTTTTTATATTTTATAAAATAGAAGGAAAAAAGAAAAACTAATTAATCTTCTATGTCATCTCTGATATTGCTTCTACCATGAATGCTTTTGTTAGATATCTCTTGACTTATAATTTATACACAACAGGCATGAAACTGACACAAGATCCCGAGTTCGCGGCCAACCTAGATTTTACTCTTTTTTTAGTGTTGAAAACTTCTTGCCTCCTTGTTATATTATTGTCTTTGATTATAATTTAACATGACTTGAGTGTTGGGTGTTGGTTTAGATTGGTTTTTTTAGTGAAAAAAGTATTTTTTTAAATAAAATATTTTTATTTAATTTAAAATAA
>NC_029775.3:8332623-8341168 GCF_000817695.3 Arachis duranensis
GGATAATATTAATGTTTTTATTAGTACTAGTACTTTTTTATGAGATGACTACATCTTTGAAAAAATCTAATGACAAGAAAAGTAGATAATGACTGGATATAATTAATAAGATTATGAGAAATTATTTTATTTTATTTTATTAATATATATGTATGGTTGAGTTGAGCAATATTTCATGATTTTAAAATATATATATTTAATATGAAATTATATGATCATTTATGCATTTTTATTGTTTTAACATAAATATATAAAAAATTATAGGCATTAAATTAAATTAGTCTATATCAGGATGATAGTATATTATACTACTATCTTGAAATGAACAAGTGGCAAGTTGAATAAATAAAGGTTGTCTATAAACAATGCTCCAATATAATGTGTCTCAGATAAGGCACACTACCACATGTTAAATATTGCTATTAATAACGTAAACTACAAGAACATTTATATGCATAAACCAAATCTAAGTCTAGCTTCGCATCCACTATAGCAGCTTCGAACTTTCAAGTTTGAATTTGAAAAATATTAATATATAAAATATAAAACTAGTACGTGTTCGTCACACGACGTACGTCGTATTTATTTATTAATTATTATTTGAAGAATAATTACAAATTTTAATCCATCTTTTTAATATTTAAATAACTAAGAATTTATATTTATATTTATATTTAATTTTTAAAAATATAATTTACTCCTTGACCTATTAGGTTAGAAATTGAAAAACCAAAAAAATTAATAAAAAATATCATGTACATATAAAAAATTATAGATAAAAATCAATCACTATATATTTGTATAGAAATACATATATTATTTAATTTATTTTTAATATATATTTTATATTTTAAATTGTATAAAATTGGTTAATTTAATGGTTATTTTTTGTATACACATAATATAGTTAAAATTGACGCATCTAAAAATTCTAAAAACTATATATTTAAAATTAAAACGTTTATTAGTTTGGTTTTATTTTTATTTGGTAATTACTTCCGGAGTTTGGGTTAAATTTATTTTAAATAGTTTAAATGCAAAGTAAATAAGAAAAAAATGCGGGACATTCTTGATATTTAGGAGGAAACTTCTCAAACGAGACAAGCTGAAAGTTGGACCCCCTAATACTAAACAACCAGAAATCTTGGTCCACTAAATGTGGAGCCTAAAAATGCGACAATAACTCTTTTGTGTTTACTCATAATATATAATATGTGTTTACTCATAATATATAATTATTTATTATTAACTAATAAATTGCTATCTACACAAAATAATATTCGAATCCCAAATAATCCAAGTGATTTTCTTAGCACTAAGTTAAAAATCATATGTGATACATATACCATTTTAAAATAATAATAATAATATTATTATTTTGTTTTTCTAAAATTTTCATTTGCCGTTAAACTACTACATACCATATGTGGTAATTTGAGGTCTATAATAAGTTAATAACTACTAGTTAATAAAAATGTCATGTACATAATAAACAAACAAATATATATATTATTGCAATTACTCCAATGCCCTCCATTATTTCATATACCTACCTCATATTATTAGCCCACTAATTCATGAAGGTAGTGTGTTAGTTACACTCAACTCAACACAACAAGTTTTAATTTTTATATATTTACTAATTTTATATATGTTTTAAAAATGGCAGTTTGAGTGAATAGCACTACATATATAGTATCTATAAATAGAGGTTCCTAATGGCTATTAATGCAAAGCACAAACAACATAACACATATATCATACACGATGAAGTTCCTTTTGGCTATTGTGTTATGTGGTGTGGTGGTTCTTGGAACATTTCCTTTATCATCAGATGCTCAAGCATCACAACTAGACCCTTCCTTTTATAGGGACACGTGTCCCACTGTTCATTCCATTGTTCGTGATGTCCTTAGAAATGTTTCCAAAACCGATCCCCGCATTCTTGCTAGCCTCATGAGGGTCCACTTCCATGACTGTTTCGTACAAGTATGTATACTAATCCGTATATCTATACCTATACTTATACGTACGTACATCCTTGTTGAAATAATATATAATGCATGTATATGTATGTAGGGTTGTGACGCATCGATTCTGTTGAACGACACCGCTACTATAGTGAGCGAACAAGGTGCAGCTCCAAATAACAACTCCATTAGAGGTTTGAATGTTGTGAATGACATCAAGACAGCGGTTGAAGCTGCTTGCCCAAACACTGTTTCTTGTGCTGATATTCTTGCACTTGCAGCTGAGATTGCATCTGTTTTGGTATGCTTCTAACTATATTTTTTATTATCTTTATAATAAAAATATTATATATGTACAAACAAAATTAATTGATAAGTCAATTATTGTATATTTGTAATATATATTTATATTCTATTATATATATTTTATATGAGTTGTTAATTTGATTCATACGTAATATATAATTGTTTGAAAATTCATTTAGTACTAAATCTATAAAATTATTAGTTTCTTCACAATATAAATTAGTCAAAAGAGAAAACAAATGAAAGTCAAGGATATATTGAGTGTTTCACCCACATCTTTGAAAACCAATTAACGATTATAATGTTATTTAAGTTTCAAATAGTATATAAATTTTAAGTCAATCATGTTTAAGTTTTGCATTTAATTTGATTATTATTTTGAAATAGTGCCTCTATGTTGATTAATTACAGGGAGGTGGTCCTGATTGGAAAGTTCCATTGGGAAGAAGGGATAGTTTAACAGCAAACCGCACACTTGCCAATCAAAACCTTCCAGCTGCTTTCTTCACTCTTCCACAACTTACAACAGCCTTTGCTAATCAAGGACTCAACATTACAGATCTAGTTACACTCTCAGGTATATTATATAAACATCATAATAAAGGACGACCATTTATTAATTATTTTTTTATTTTTGGTGAAGATTTATTAATTAATTACATTCACCAATTATATTAATTAATTACACTGTTAAAATAAAAAAACAATATATTTTTTTCTTTTTTCCAATAAATTGTTAAAGATTATTTTTAAAATATTAAATATAAAATAATTTTATTTATGTATCTAATTACATAATATTACATCATTAAAAATAATTATTTTTAATATTGACTATATAAATAGTTATCTAAAATAATAAATAGAGAAAATTTCATTCTCCTTCCTTACGAGATGCTAAAATGACACTCCCCTATTTTCTATTTTATAAATGTATATTTTTTTCTTTTTAACTTTTAAAAATCTCTTCTTTAGTCTATTTTAAACTTTTTTTTGTTAACTAATGTTAACTTTATCCATTTTTTAAAAAAAATATTTTTAAAACAATATTCATTAACAAAAATTTTATTTTTTATCATTAAATTTTGCTTACCAAAATATCCTTTAATAAATTATTCTTTTATTGATTAAATTATATTTAAAAAAATTATAAATTATATTATTTTAATATCGAAAAATTAATAATAAAATATAAAAAATTGTTAACAAAAATTTTAGTAAAATTATAATTTAATACTTAAAAAATTATTAAAATGTAGGTATTTTAGAAAAAAATAATTTAATTAATAATTTTTTGAAAATATTTTGGTAAAAATTATAATTTAATCAATAAAAGAATAATTTATTAAAGGGTATTTTGGTAAGCAAAATTTAATGATAAAAAATAAATTTTTTGTTAATGGATATTTTTAAAAAAATAATTTATTTTTTCTTAAAAAATAGATAAAGTTAACATTAGTTAACACAAAAAATTTAAAATGGATTAAAGAGGAGATTTTTTTAAAAATTAGAAGGAAAGAGAATGTACATTTATAAAATAGAAGGGAGGAAGGTGTCATTTTATCAGTAGAATTTTCTCTAATAAATATGATTAAACAACTATATAAAATATTGTCTTTAACATTAAAATTAAACTCTTAATAGTATATCATAGTGAGCAATGTTAGGGACCAGCAACTTTTGTAATTAGTAGCTATTAAATAACCATCAATAATGATTTAATGGTGTGAAATTGATGTGAAATTTCATCTAATAATTCACCTTTCTCTACTGGCCAAAATTTAATAAAATTACTGCCCTAGAGTTTTCCTATCAAAATTAAAGTTCCTTTATTATCATTAGTGTGTAATTGTATCTATACATTCATATATATTTATAGGTGCTCATACATTTGGGAGAGCTCAATGCCAATTCTTCTTCGCTCGATTATACAATTTCAATGGCACTGGCAACCCTGATCCAACCCTAGACAGCAGTTACCGACAAATACTACAATCACAATGCCCTATAGACGGATCAAAGAATACTTCTGTGGTGAACTTGGATCTAACCACACCCGACACGGTCGACAACAAATACTATTCCAACCTTCAGGCTCAAAAGGGTCTGCTTCAAAGTGATCAAGAACTCTTCTCTACACCAAATGCAAGCACTACCGCCATTGTCAACAATTTTAGCGCTAACCAAACCCTATTCTTTGAGGCCTTTAAGGCTTCCATGATCAAAATGGGTAATATTGGTGTGCTTACCGGAACAAATGGTGAAATTAGAAAACAATGTAATTTTGTTAATAGCAACTCTATGGGATTGGCTAATGTTGCATCTAATAAGGAATCTTTCTCAGAAGATGGCATCGTTAGCTCCTACTAAATAAGTTGATCAGTGCTTTCTAATAAAAGGGTTTCTATATATCGGCACATGGATACAATGTATGTGCTTTAATTTCCCATGGATATGTTACTTTGTACTCTATAGTCAATGTGCTTTTTCTGTGTATTCTTAATGTTGAGAATCCATATATGAACGAATTTAATATCTTTAACAAGAAATGTATTTCTTCTGTGATCTAGTTTGTTACTTTTGATTTTTAAGGGTATAGTAGTCGTTTAATTTTAACATTTTACCATCCATATCAATCTATCTATTTATAAATTGAGTAATGCTAAGAAATAACATTATAACAATCAATATTCTAGCAACTTGTTAAAAAAATTCATTGTGAAATCCACTGAAAATAAATTTTAAATTTTTTTGTGTTGAATATTTTCTGTAATGTTGGCTCTCAAGACTTTTAATTTTTTATAAAATTTAAACTAATTTAATATGTTACGAGACAAAAAATATAGGGAACCAATTTTTAGTTAGCAAAAAGTAATTAAATTTATAATTTAAGATTTAGAATTAAAGTTTATAATTTAAAATTTAAGATAAACAAAATAATTTTTAAAAGGTTGACTGATATTATTGGTTAAAAAAATTGGTTACCTAACATTACTTATCACGATATTATTTTATTTTTACATATAATAATTTTCAAAATACAAATAAATAACAATTATTATATTAATATCTTTTAATATTTAGATTTTCTGAAATATGGTATAAATTTTATCATTCAAATAATATATAACATAATTTAATGATTGAATTGTCGAAATTCATAATACATAAAAAAATAAAGTAACAATGTAAATCCACAAAGCTTACACCTAATACACATAACCAAATTAAAATAGAAATAATGGAAAATATAATAAAATTTAATTTTCATCCTACAAGCAGGTAATACTGAACCAACTCTTGGAATCACTTCTCTTATGACAACATGCATGTGTATTTTATGGTTTAGTATATCAATCATATTTATATTGACTTCTTTTTGTGACTTATGAATTAATTGATTGATAGATTTAATATGAACCCTACGAGTGTCATTATAGGATGAATTAAAATTAAAGATCAACGGTCGGTCGGTTCCATAATAATTGATTTTCCCTTCAGTATTACTAATTAAATTATAATCCGGAAATTGCAATTTGGTGTCTACTAGACCAAATATACATTTTATTTATCCGTGATTAAGAAATCTTAACATATAATCATTATTGAAACAGAACGAATGAAAGAGAAGAAAGAAAATCGAACCTGAGTCTCTTATTATTAATAAAAAAATATTTTGCTATGTTGTTACCCTTGCATTATACACGTGTAGCTAACCATTTTTAGTTTGACCAATTCTATGGTGCCTATGAATTTTTATCTAAATGTTGCCTAACTTACTTTTTGTAGTAAGTTTTAATTTTTTAAAAATTATTTATTTTTATATCTTTTAAATAAAATAATAACTTTTAACACTTTTTAATAAATAAGCACCACATTATAAATAGCATAGCATTCATCTTTTAGCTTAGTCTAAGCTAGTTAGTACGCAGAAATAGAATAAATCACTCTTCAAGCAAAAAAAAAAGGAACAAATTTCTACCTACCTATACAGCTATACTGAAAATCAGGATATAGATAGTCTTCATTACGTGTTTTGTTAAATAAATTAATTTCGTCTAGACTAAGAGTCCGTTAAAATTTTAAAAACTATTTTTTTTATTTTAATTTATAAAAAATTACATTAATATTGTTTAATATAATTTTTTAAATATGTTTTAATTTATAAAAAAATTATTTATCTAAACTGGTTCAAGTCTTTGACGTGTTTATCAAACTTCTCTATACTTAAAATCTGTGACACGCACTTAGTTTAATTTGATTACACCAAGAGATTAGAGTAAAACATGTGCAACCGGCTTGGCAACAAAAGTCTAATGGATTAGGTTGGATATCCTAACTAAAAGTTTGAGAAATAATACACTTAATAAACATATATACAGAAAATACAGACAATTAATTTTTAATTAATTAATGTTAATTAACTTTAATATTTAAGTTTATAATTTATGATTTGAAATTAAGTATATATAATTTAAGATAAACAACTTAATTTAAAAAAAATTGATATTAACTGAAAATTAATTACCTATTATTGTTCGAGACATTGTTGTAGTGTTAGCTTTTCAAAATTTAGCTAGATTATGGGCTTGTTTGGGTAAGCTTCTAAGAAAAGATCTTTTTTCGAGTTATCTTTTTTTAAAAGATCTTATAGAGAAGTAAAAGTAATTTTATGTTTGGATATCTCATGTAAAAAGGTCTTTTTATCTATCAATTATGTTTGGGTATAACAATATAAAAGTACTTTTTTGTTTATTTATTACATGAAAAACATCTTTTTTTTAAGGAAAAAAGATCTTTTAAAAAAAGATGTAAATTACAACTTCTCAAAAAAGATCTTTTTTTGATTTTACTAATGCTTTTACTTTTACTACTAGAAATTTGCCAAACACGTTAAAAAATAAAAAAAGATCTTTTTTCATTAAAAAAAGATCTTTTTTTAACAAAATAATGGCGCCCAAACATCCACTACGAATTATTGAAGCAAGTGTATGTATTTTACTCATCACAAGATGATGATGACCTTTTTCTTTTAACAATGAGGTCCTATCAATATATGATGATCCATTCATTCATCCCCACTCCCCCTCTCTCTTTTTCTCTCAAAATAATGCGTTATAGTAATGTCTAAAATATATAATAATATACAGAATAACATAATTTTAACTTCGTTCCCAAAATTTAAAATATTTATTTTATTTTACACAACACATATATACATACTCATACACACACTATTATTACAAGTTTTACAATATTCTGATTTCTGAGTTTATCCAAGATTCGAATCCTTGTATAGCTGTTTATAAGACATCTAATATAATTCTAAGATAAAGGGACTATTTTTCAATCTCAAAATGATGTTTATGGTACAATTAAAATTTTAAAAACTTTTTTGGTGGAAATGACTAATTTCAGATATTATTTTAAGACTTAACTTGTATATATTACTTACTCAAATTCTTTATATCTACTAAAATTCATGCCTCAAAATAATAAAGACTAAAATAGAAAAGAAAAAGAGCGGCCAATCTCAGATATCATTTTCAGGCTTAAATCTCTTATATCTGCTAAAAGTTCATCATGTCTATGTCTAAAAGTAATAAAGACTAAAGCATTTGTTTACGTTTTGTAAATAAGGTAATTAAACATTGTTTTCAGTTTTGAGTAATAAATGCTAAATATAATTGCCCTTAGTTACAAGTTTTGCCTTATACTTCAATATAGGAAAAGTATATGGAACCAATTAATAATCAGCTAAAAATGGAATAACATAATTAATTATAATTAGTTTTATTAATTTATAATTTAATTTGTTTGTTAAATTATTGTTGACCACGTTAGTGTTAGGAGAGAATCACGGAACAGATGCTTTGATCATTCATTAGTTGATTCCATATAATTAATTATGTTTTATTAATGCGTAACACATGAAACATAGAAATTATATTCAAAACCATCCAATTTACAAGAAAAAGAAACATCCGTGTACCTATTAGTAGCAACATCCGATTACCTGACTTATATAGAGTTGGTTCCCTAGCATTGTTGTTCAATATATTATCATTTGGATGTCTCTTAATTGCAAATATTCATCTGCATCCTATGAGCCTGTAATTCTTCTCTCATTGCTTGGTATCAATTAATGTGGTGATTGAAGAGCTTTAGCAACCGAAGAGGGAATGTTATTAAGGAGATTAGAGGAGTCAATGTTAAAAGTAGTAAGATTGGAGAGGTTAGGGTACATGAACTACAATTCCTATCACTGA
>NC_029775.3:8341230-8353469 GCF_000817695.3 Arachis duranensis
TAGAATTCATCAAATAAGGCATGTATGTGTTGTAATCAAGACTTTCTTTCCCTTACTTGTGGTGTGAGATATATCTCTTGTGATGATGCATAGCCAAGAAACAGAGTTGTGATTTGTGTATGTATTCAAATTTAGTAAGATTGTGTGGCCTTAGTTAAGAATAACATAGTTAAGGATAATATGAAGAGTAGAAAAATATTAATATAGTTTGAGTGATGCTATGTGTACAAGTTATTTTGTAATTAAGTTTAATAAAGTTTGTGTAAAGTCGAGCGAATGAAAAAAATACGTGTGTATATATCACTACTTTTGTTTTTGTGCTTTTTTGTAGCATACAAATTTTTATTAGAGAGCATAATAAAAATTTAGTGATATAGCATCCAAATTTCAAAATATAACACACAAAATTTTGCACATAATATACAAATTTTTTGTATATAGCATAAATTTTTACTGCAAATATATTTTATTAGTTGAGTAAGTTAATATTCTAAATATATAGTATTCCAAAAATTTTATCCTGTACATAAAGAATTATACGTTATGCAACAAAATTATTGTACTGTTAAAGGAATGTAAGAAGAAAAAAC
Source organism: Arachis duranensis (assembly GCF_000817695.3). NCBI lineage: Eukaryota > Viridiplantae > Streptophyta > Magnoliopsida > Fabales > Fabaceae > Arachis > Arachis duranensis. Next base: position 8,341,821 of record NC_029775.3, read on the forward strand.
AAATGCCGACAATAGTTAAAGAAGAAAAAAATGACGCGAAATTTTTATTTTTAAACCATTTGATTAAATTTTATTTGTATTAGTCATAAAAAAATTGTACACCTAACATTTTTGAATTTAGTTTATGCTGATGCATGAGTTCATATGGAGAAACATTATGAGTATTAAGAGAAAAAAATCTATTAATGATGTAATAAGCAAAAAGAAAATCTTCATTCAATATAACAAAGATAAGGAACGAATGTATGTATGTGTTATACTGTGAGGACAAAACACCTCTAGTACAATTTAAATTTTTTTAATAATATATCATTAAAATATTTATTATTTTATTGTGTTATTAAATTTGATTTATGGTATTAAATTATTATAAAATTTATTTTATTATCATATTATATATATTTTATTTTCATTGTCAACATTTTTTAAATCCATCCCCTGCCAATTCTATTTCAGTAACATATTTAATTTATGCTTTTCTTGACGTTCACTCTTCTATTATAGCATAAAATATTATTCATTCATATATTAATAAACATATATGCATGTGAGATTTGAGAACCCACTAAAGGTGCAGCCCTCCTGTGAATTTGTGACTTTAAAATGGTTAAAGGACGTAACATTATAACAAATTATAGGTATAAATAATGAAATGGACCTAATAAAGTTCTTTATTTATTTACTTTTTAATATCTCCAATCCCTCTAGACCATAATATAATGAAGTCAATACTATGGAAAATTTAGAAAAGAAGCCTGTACCTAATAATAATGTCCCATGTTACTGTCATTAGTCATTACAACTTTTTTTTTTCTCTATGTGACTGTTATATACGACTTGTTATAATAAAGCACCGTCAACAAAAAAAAAAAATAACGTTTAAAGCAATTTAGAAATGAGAAATTATTAAACAATGAAAAGACTTTGTTGAACTTAATTGTGGGTAAAATTATATTTTTCATCCATGCAATTGTATATACGACACAAAATTCACACTCCTCCTCTCACTACAACGGAGGCGCTAAATGGCGGCGGTTTTTTTCTTGATTAGCGGCGTTTTTAAACCGCCCCAAAATCAATTGCCGGCAGTTCATAAGACCGCCATGGATATGGGCGCCGAGATTGAGTTTGGCGGCGGTTTTTGTAAACCGCTGGTATAACCGCCGCTAAATCAATATTTTGCGGCCATCGTGTAAAAAACCGCTGCCAAATGAGTCTGACACGGTTTCTTTCATATTTACCGGCGGTTTTCAAACCGCCGCTATTTTTTAGTTGTGTTCTAGTGGATGCGGTTTTTGCGGCAATTCTAAAACCACCGCAATTTAGTATACGGGTTAAAAAAATAAGTAGTTTGAACCGCCGCAATCTACCATGAAATTAAAAAATTGGTAACATTACACGCTCTTGACCCTTTCTCTTGTCTTACTCCTATTTTCTTTTACATAATGATTGATCAAATTTAAGATATTTACATTAGAAAATACACTTAATATTATTAATATGCATGCGATGAACTTAACTAATATAAGAAGATAAACATAATAATCAATAATTGATCATAAAATCTAATTACAATGTCTGAGTACAAAATGAATCCATTTGAGGTCATAGTAATATTCACCTTTAAACTAACAATAAAATAATCTTGCATTGATGTATTAATCACTTCGACAAATCAATAAATAACCTCCTTCTTCATATTCATTAGCTCCAAACTAACACACTGCAACGAAAAGTACCTCATATTAGTCAATATAAACAATGAGAAGATACATTGCATAATGCACAAAGATAGCTCATCGCAGAGCACAAATTAATAACACAATAACAAGATCGCCATTACGATAAACCTTGATCTAACTTCTATCCTCTATTTTTTGTTATCATTTTCCTCATCTTAATGAAATTCTTCTTTTATTAAATAATAATATAATAATTCAAATTGTTTAGGTTCATGATAAATATGAGAACATATGACTAATGCTAGAAGTTAAATCATGTAACAAGAGACGGAGGTATGTCATTCTTAAAAGAAAAAAATAAACAAATAAATATTTCTAAATTTGCTCTAACACCCACCTAGTAATACTCTTACTATGTCAAGGACAAAGTAACACCCACCTAGTAATACTGTTTTCTTGTTTCTGCTGTAACTTCTGCCATTGCCTCATCATTCACACGCTGATTCATTGAATATTAATCCCCACACGACACGCTTATTAATACTAAAATCAATAGCCTGCAAAAAAAATTCAAAGATACACATACACTGCAATTATTAACATGCAGAAAAAGGAAAAAAATGCATTTCATATAGAAGAACACCTGAAAAGAATAACGCAACTTAGTTAATGTCAATTAAACACAACGTGTTAAGTGTTAATATTATCTTACATGCAATATATAGGTTCAAGATTTTATTTATTTATTTAGCATTTGAATTTCCTATTGATAACTTTTTTTTAATCTATAATATTGTCCAAAGCATAAAACGGGATGTGTATAGATAAATTGAAAATAAATAAAGGCCAAAACAAAAGGTGACATTGGAACAGGATTAAACACAATAATAACAAAGCCAATTATGCATGCTAACTTGTGCCTAAAATCTTAGGTATGAAAATTAAAAATTACCAAGAGCCCACCAATCCACAGCACTAGTGTGGCCTGAACTAGATATAATTTCCTGCACAAGTGTAACTGTCAATATCCAGAACAGAAAAAGAGAAAAATATTTTATTCTCATTAGAATATGTTAAGAAATAACAAACCGGAGCTATGTACTCTTCTGTGCCAACAAAAGAATTTGATGCTCTCATGGGTTCAGCCATAAACACTGGAACCTGTTGACCTTTTTGTTGTTTTTTCTTCTTTTTCTTCTTGTCATCCGTGGCTGGTAGAAGTAGCTGCAACAAGTATAAATCAGACATAAACAAAATTGTTATCAGTGGTTGAGTTATAAGTATTGCTTATAATAATTAAAAACTGCATTATATGAAGTTTCATCTCAGAGATACCTATGGCTTGCAAGATGTTAAACATGACAAATCAAAATCTGTTAGAGCCACATGACAAATCTTTTGATCAGTTATTGCAGCTTGTTAACTTCATACCGGATTTAGAGAAACATTTTGTCAGTCTTATACTTCCTAAGTTGTATTTCATAGGTTAATAATTAAAATTGTTAGGCCATACGAATGCTTAATAACCTACTTTGACAATGAAGATACTCCAATGCAACCACTACCTTAGCAGCATAAAACTATGAATATTGAGAATTTAATGTCAGTTAGAGGAAAGTAGGAGCCATGTGCATGCAGTAGCATAATATTATTATACCTGGCAGCCTCTTCCTTAAGAACTTTTGTTGGCTGTCAATCAAGAAGCAGGAACAGTTCTCCACCAGGGCAGTAATCAGTAATCAAACAAACATGTGATTTGGTCTGCAAAGCAATCAAGTTCCAATGATTTTGACAAATTCATTATATATAGTTAAAAATAATGAGGACTACTATGTTTTTCTAATTTGAAAGTGATATGTGAGCATCAAACCTGAAAGGAAGCATATAGTGCAGGTAGAAAAGGATGGTCCAACATGTCAAGGATTTCTCTCTCTGTGCAAGCTCTATGCACCTGCAGAAAGTGTATAAACTTGAAAGATCTTGATAACTGGAACCAGATATGTGGGATATGACAAAATAGACCCAAAATATAATAGAAAAGAAAGAAACAATTGCGTGCTTCATAATCATATTGAGAACCTGGTTACGATTGAGCATAACACCCTTATCCATAGCCTTCAAGGCAAAATGGTGACCAGTTCCACATAACTCCACTAGATGCAATTGGAATGCAATTGGCTCTTCTAAAAAACTTTGATCAATAACTATTCTCGATTATCAAATAAAACCAGCTTGAAACTTCCCTTTATCCCCATACAAGTTTCAAGACAACATAACAACTAATCTTATGTTCTCTTGAAAAGAACTTCAAGCACAAAGAGCACCAAACAAAATTGTGTTATCAAAACCAATTAAAGGCATCTTTACTATCCAATACTCATTCATCAGGACAAAAGCTCTTAAAACTGACAAAGAGGGACAAAAAAATCTTACTAACCTTTTTCAAATGCAAGTAATATGAACCAATTGTTAAAAAATCTGAAGCACATAACTTGAGTTCAACAATCCCCAAAATCATCTGATAATTAACATGATCAAGCAGCAAACTTTATCTGTTTCTGAAACAAATTTCCAAAAATCAAAAGCACCCATTATCAATAACCTAGCAAAAAGCATATGTTTAAGATGTAAAATTGAAGTTATGAGAAATGTTAGTGGAAATTTCTGTTAAAATATTGATAGAGAAGAAAAGAGGCATAAAATGAAAGTTAGAATTGAGAAATCCATGAAACATAAGATGAGAATGAGTGAGATTCAGAAGTGGCACACTCACTGAATCAGAGTACTTGTTCCGCCGGTAGAGTCCAGTGTGAGAACTTGTTCTTGATAGTGGTGCTCTCAAGCTTCTTGTTATTTTACTTTTTCAAATCGCACCAAATAAAAAATAAAAGGGAAAAAACACTAACCAGGATCCTCGATAACGGAAAGGAAGCATGACAAAGAGATGACGGAGCCATGGCAAAGCGGCAACGAGCAACGATTGGTGAAGGACGGTGAAGGAGCAGCGATTTCGGAGAAGAAGCGGCAGAAAATTGTCAGCTTCCAAGATAGAGTGGCAACAACGACGATGAAGTCATGTTGAGTGATGATGGTGACGCCGCAGTGAAAGACAACGGATTGGTAAGGATTTGTGGGAGAAAGAGGATTTGTGGATTAGGGTGTTTGAGAGAGGTTCAAATGTACAGGTTCTGGAAAAGTCCCAAATTAAAATGGTCTTTTAGGCTTTAGTAGATATTAGGCTAATTTATCAAATGTTGCTGCGGTTAATAAAATCGCCGATCAAATAGCCGCAATCTTTCAACTTAGTGGTGGTTATATGAACCGACGCTAACTGGCCGCCGCAATCTTCCGTCTGTGTTGTAGTGTCTAGCCCTCACATCTCCCAAATACATTAAACAAAATTATAAAAAATTAACTATTAGTTATCTAATTTTAATGTTTGGATTTATAATTTGACATTTAAAATTAAAGTTTTATGATTTAGAGTCGAAATAAATAAAATAATTTAAAAAAATTAGCTGACATTGACTGAAAAAAACTTAGTTATCTATCGTTACTCATAAGTTAAATCCATAAAAGAAAATTATGTTATGAAATGTTTGAATATTGGATGTGTTTGATTGTCATGGATCAATTTAGTTAAGATTTAATTTGAAAATATATATCAATTATAAATTCAAACGTAAATTAGTTGAACCAATTACTACCCCTTGACTATAACTTTATAAATAGTCTGTCTAGATGTTTTATATTATTACTCATTTGATAATAATATATCATTAATGAGAATTTTATTGTACTATTCTCTTCTTGATTATTTTCTTTTAATTAAAAATATAATTATTTATGTATTTTTTATTATAATTTAATTTTTAAAATTAAACAAAAAATTTTATGACATAATATAATAACTTTTTATTCTCTCTATTATTATATAACAATTTTATCTTATTTTGTTGAGTAATTATTAAGGTAAATTATTAATATTGAAAGAATTGGGTTATATCTTAAATTTAAGGTTTAATTACTCTGTCAGTCTCTATAGTTTTACTAAATTTTTAATTAGGTCTTTATACTTTTTTTTCTTTTCGATTGAGTCCCTATATTATATCAGATTTTGTAATTAAGTTCCTATCGTGATAAAAACGCTAGAATTAACAGAATATTCCGTTAAACACAACGAATATGTCTTGACTAAATATTCTATATAATTTAATAGAATATTCCGTTAATTTCAACATTTTTATTACCGTAGAGACTTAGTTACAAATCTGATATGGTATAAGGACCTAATTAAAAAAATATAAAAATTTAATTAAAAATTATAGAAACCAACAGAATAATTAAACATAAATTTAATTTCAAGTATTGTTAGTACATAACACTTGACTAATAATCACTCGTTATTTTAAAGTTTTACAAATTAAATAAAAGTAAGAACATGTAATTTGATAGTTAATGCGCTAACATTTAGATTCCTAATCATTCCCACATATATTACTTATAAATGTTCATAAATTAACTATAGTTGATGACCACATCAACTTGTTTATTTATTTAGATAATAAAATCATTCTTCTTAAAAGTTTAAAAATCAAACAATTTTTTTCATAATCAACAAGAATTAAACTCTAACTTTTTTAAGTCATAAAATTTTAATATTATTATATTATAATACAACTTTTTTTTAAACATTTAAATTAATAAAATAAAATACATAAATAAATATAGTTCTAACCATTTATTTTTTGGATGATTCCCTTGTCACAGTGCCGTAGTACATGAAAAATTAATTTGAAACACCAAGTGCGTGAGACATGAAATAAAATTAGGTACACATAGAGTATAAAAAGTATAGGAGACCAGCACTTTTATTAAAATTTAATAAATATTTAACTAATAAAAAAAAGTAAATAATCACACACTATTAAATATAAATTTACACCATTAAAAATATTAATAATAACTAATTAATAATTAAAAATCACAAAACTTAATGACAGCCTAACACTCCTCATTGTATTATTCATCATGGGTCATTCTTTTGCATTTGAGTTTTTCTCTAATCTCTATAAATAGAGAGGCCCTTCACCATATCTATGTCTTAAATTCTCCCAACAAGAAGGGAAGTTAATTAAAGAAACAGCAAGAACACACACATGATGATGAATTCCCTTTTTGGTCTCACTAGTGTTTTATGCTTTGTGGTTGGAACACTAATATTACCCTTTTCAAATGCACAACTAGATCCCTCGTTCTACAACACTACATGTCCCAATGTTCATTCAATTGTGAGTAACGTGCTCACAAATGTCTCAAAATCTGATCCAAGAATGCTTGCTAGTCTCATCAGACTCCACTTTCATGATTGCTTTGTTCAAGTATGTATACTCATCTTATTTTATACTATATACTAAATGGGTTAATTTTATTTTAACAATTTTATTATATAAAAATATAATAAATAAAAGGAAGTATTAGTAAAAATAATATATATTAAAAATAAAATTACAAGATCCACTTGATATTTTTATTCACTATAACACATGAGGAAAATAGTGATAAAAAAATTGGCAGCTATTTCCAAAACCGCCACGAATTTAAAAAAAAATAACAACGATTCAATCAGCGTTTATAAATGTGTAGCAAAATACGATGGATTAGCGGAAATTTTGTGGACAACTACATACTACTAAATCAAACACTTTTTTAATAATATAACACATAATATAGTTGACACAGCGCGAAGACATCATTCCATACATATCATATTATCAATTTATCATATAAAATAAATTTAACGAACAATGTTTTTCTCTACAAAACGTTGCTTCTTCAATAATAATAATACTTTCTCTAATAATAATAAAGAAAAAGGACATGGCCCGCAGAGGTACGTAGTACTCTGTAGGGTGGGTAACCTTTGATTTGGTTTTCTCAATGAAACTTCAGTGTAGTGGTTGGCACTAACTTATTGTGCTCTGCCTTTTTTTTATTTACTTAAAAAAACATTTTATTTAATAAATAATTATATTGCACTTACATATAATAGTAAAAGAGAAATAGTAGGACTATCAAAATTTATTGTTTTTGAATATTATTTAGCTGTTAATTCAATTTTTTTAATTTAGCTCTTTTAATTTAGTAGTAATTTAATAATATATTTTATCTCATAATTTTAAATATTAATGGCTAACTGATGGTCAAAAATAATAAATTCTGATGATTCTCTAATATTTTTCGTAGTGAAATATTAAATTTAAATTTCAAAAGGAAAATTAAATATTTTTTATGTTAAATTAAAATTAAAAAATAACTCTAATATTTGATTACATATAATCTTAATATATAAAAATAAAGATAAATGTCAATCTCTTTTTTCTGTTAATTTAGAAAAAAAGTTATTATAAAATCAAACAAAAAAAATTACAAGAGGTTATTGAAAACTAACAACAAAAAAATGAAAGAAATCAATAATAAAACAAGGAAGCAGAAAGAAAGGGGGAAGGAAAAGAAGACGAGGACCGGAGAATAGGAATAAAGGTGGAAGAAAATGAAGGAGGGTTAGAAGAAAGAGATAGGATATAAAGAAGATAGAGAGGAAAAGTAGAAAGAATGATGAAAAGGGAATGGAGGAGATGAAGGTGGACCATGGCTGCTTTCTCAATTGGTTACTTCATTCCTTTAATTCTGAGAGACAGAAAACTTAGAGAAATTTCTTTCAGAGTGCAATTTCCTTTCTCCAAAATGATAATCAACTATTTAAGGATCCTGCGACAATGAACTTCTCGAAAAATTAGTTTAATTTTTGGGTTCATCAAAGATCGAACTCTTGACCTTTCGGATCTAGCGCTTTAATACCATGTCATGATACCATTCATCCCAAAAACTTCAGCTAATGAGAAAATGTAACACTAATAATTATATCTCTAATACTCCATAAACCTTCATTGTACACATTGTATAAATATTTCATTGACTCCTCATACTTTCCCACTATTTAATTTGTCCTTATGTTCTACCATACACTTTAAAAATTCAGAAAATTTGAAATGGCAAGAGATTTTCCTATATATATGGCAGGGTTGTGATGGATCAATTTTGTTGAATGACACAAGTAGCATAGTGAGCGAGCAAAGTGCAGGGCCAAATAACAACTCAATAAGAGGTTTAGATGTTATCAATCAAATCAAAACAGCCGTGGAAAATGCATGCCCTGCTGTTGTTTCTTGTGCTGATATTGTTGCTCTTGCTGCTGAAGTATCTTCTGAATTGGTATGTAAAAACTAGTTCCATTCACCTATAATATTCTTATTCAAATGAATTTTATTTTATTATGCTACTCATGTCTACCTTGAATTATAGAATTACTTTAGTGATTAATTATATATTGAATTTAATTTTAATATATTATCAATATAAAGTAATTTATTTAATTACGTAATATTATATTAATAAAAATAATTATTTTTTATATTTACTATATGAATGATTATCTAAAATAATGGATGTAATTGTATGATTATGTAAAATATTTTGTTTTATTTATATATCAAAATTAAATTCTTATATATTTGTGTAAAATATTTATATAATTATATATCTTTTAAAAATTAATATATATTCACGTATAATAAATTTAAAAATGATTATTTTTATTAATATAATAATGTGTCTAAAAAATTCTTTACACTTATAATAACGTGTTGACAAATTAAATTCTTAATTTTTAATTAAATGTTGACTAATTATTTGCTTTATATTTGTAGAGTTTACCAATTAATTTATTTTGTGATGCATGGCAGGCGAATGGTCCTAGCTGGCAGGTTCCATTAGGAAGAAGGGACAGTTTAACAGCAAACCAAACACTTGCTAATCAAAATCTTCCGGCTGCAAACTTCAACCTCACTCTACTTATATCTAGATTTGCTAATCAAAATCTCAACATTACTGACCTTGTTGCACTCTCAGGTATATATGATAGTAACCTTCGGTTCTCAAGAGGTTTTAATTTTTTGATAAAATGATTTTTACAAGAAAGAAATACATTTTGTCTTTTTAAGATGATCTTAATCTGATAAAATGCATCAGATATTGAGAAACATATTCCAAAAAGAATTTTAAAAATTAGATTTCGATGTGATTTAAAAAATATTTTTTAAATTTTGTAATTTTACAATAAGTAATTTTTTTTACATAAAAAAATTCCAAAAAAAATTAAAAAAGGATCTAGAGAATTTTTTTGTTGCATTTTGTATATATCTTTTTAAATAGTTTTCCAAATGTTTCAACAAAAGATTGAGTTTAATTAATGCAAGTTCATTCATAATTTTAAAAAAATATTGCATTTTGTAAAATAAAAATTATTTTAAAAAAATCAAAATATCATCTCTTTTTTAGGAGCCATTTTGTCAAAAGTTAAAGTTTTTTGAGGTTCAAAGTCGAAGTTTAATTACCATATAAATTGAATATTTTAAATTTTCTAAAAATTAAATTTGCCCTCGTTAATTATTAAAAACCGAAAATACAATCTATCGCTTTTTTCCAATTATATAAATTGTCATAAGAGTAATTGAATTTTGTGGTAAATTATATATCTTTTTTATTTAAAGTATATGATACTATAAATAGAACTATGTTACGTATATATTAAAATTAGTCACTAAAATTAACTATTAGTATAAAATACATGTTGAAATATAAAATATATATTGAAAATAAACTAAACAACATATATATCCGTACACAATTACATGATAACTGATTTTGATGACTAATTTTAGTATATAAATAATATTTTTGTGACGAAAAATATACATGAAGTTGTGTTAAAAAATTTGCAGGGGCTCACACAATTGGCAGAGCTCAATGTAGATTTTTCAGCAATCGATTATACAATTTTAGCAGCAGTGGAAACCCTGATCCAACTTTAAACACAAGTTACCTACAAACACTTAAATCAATTTGCCCTAATGATGGTGGGTCAGGGACTAATCTCACCAATTTGGACCTAACAACCCCTGACACATTTGATAACAACTATTACTCCAATCTTCAACAACAAAATGGATTGCTTCAGAGTGATCAAGAGTTGTGGAACACTACAGGTGCATCTACAATTACCATTGTCAACAGTTTTAGTAGCAACCAAACTCTCTTCTTTGAGGCATTTAAGGCTTCAATGATTAAGATGGGTAACATTGGAGTTTTAACTGGCTCTCAAGGTGAAATCAGAACACAGTGTAATTTTGTCAATGGAAATTCTTCTGGATTGGCTACTCTAGTCACCAAACAATCACAAGATAATGATGGAAGGGTTAGCTCAATCTAATTAAAGGGGAATTAATTATCTGTGTTAAGATATTCAGAGAATAGGGATTATACCAATAAATGAATACATAAATGTCATGTGCTTATATTATGGTTCATTATATTATATTGTTGTTATAACTTTTTGTGCACTGTTCTATATATGGTATTGGTTGCTTTATTTGGACTGTGATAATTGAGATATTGAAATAAAATATTCCTCTCAAAACGAGAGCCTCTTAATATTCAAAGTTCAAACCCCTAATCTTGCAAGTAAAATTCACCCAAGATTCAACTCATCTCAACTTAACTAACTGTTCTAGAAGTGCACATGGGACGAGCTAAATAGAATTTAACTAAATTTAAATTCAACTCAAATATTTTATTGGATCTATTTTTAAAATTTAAATTTAAGCTTTAAACTAACATAAAATAAGGTGGAATCAATTAAGTTGACGAGATATACTCAAGGTTCTGAAAACCGGACCGGACCGGTCGGTTCGACCGGTTTAACCGCGAATCGGCACTTTAAACGGTCCGGTCCTTATCTGAAAACCGCAGAGAGAAGAGTCGGTCAAGAACCGGCGAACCGGTCAAAAACTGGCCGGTTGGACCGAACCGGTGACCGGCCAGTTACGTTAAACGACGCCGTTTTTAC
>NC_029775.3:8353501-8355284 GCF_000817695.3 Arachis duranensis
TTTCAAAAAAATAAAAAAATAAACCCGACCCGACCCGCCCGTGGAGCACCCCCCTTTCTTCCCCCGAGCCCCGACCCCATTCATTCATCAATCATCATCTGAATCATCTCCAATGGAAAAGGAGAACCCTAGCCGCGCTGCCTGAACCATAGCCCCCTGTCGCCATCCATCGCGCCCGTGGTGTCGCCATCCTCAGCTCCATCGTCTTCATCTTCTCAAGTCTCAACACCAGCACGCAGTAGCCTCTCACCGGCGGTCCTCAACAGTCAATACCGGTAGCCCTCCATCGACCCCAGGTGAGTGACTCGTCTTCTGCTCATTTCTCGTTGTCGTTCACCTCTTCTTATGTTCTTCCATTGATGTGAACTGTTCAATTTCTGTGCACTTAGACCTCGGCTTAATTTTCTATGAACTGAACTGAACTTAGACCTCTGCTCATGTTCTCTTTCTCTTTGTCCTCAATGTGAACTGAACTTTGACCTCGGCTTAATTTTCTGTGAACTTCATTTGTGAACTGTTCAATTTCTGTGAACTTGCTTTGTGTATTTTCTGATTTCAGTGCTCATCTTCTTCCTTCTTCGTTCCTATGAATATGATCAATTTCTGTTTGGCTGTTTGTTGGTTAGCAATTAGTATAAGAAATTAATAATCTGAAATGTAAGTGGCTGTGTTTGGTCCTCTGCTCAATTTCTACTCTATTTTGCAGCTTAATTTCTCTTTGTTGCACAATTTCTATTTTAAAATAAAAATATTATATATACAAACAAAATTAATTGATAAGTCAATTATTATATATTTGTAATATATATTTATATTCTATATATATATTTTATATGAGTTGTTAATTTGATTCATACGTAATATATAATTGTTTGAAAATTCATTTAGTACTAAATCTATAAAATTATTTGTTTCTTCACAATATAAAATAGTCAAAAGAGAAAACAAATGAAAGTCAAGGATATATTGAGTGTTTCACCCACATCTTTGAAAACCAATTAACGATTATAATGTTATTTAAGTTTCAAATAGTATATAAATTTTAAGTCAATCATGTTTAAGTTTTGCATTTAATTTGATTATTATTTTGAAATAGTGCCTCTGTGTTGATTAATTACAGGGAGGTGGTCCTGATTGGAAAGTTCCATTGGGAAGAAGGGATAGTTTAACAGCAAACCGCACACTTGCCAATCAAAACCTTCCAGCTGCTTTCTTCACTCTTCCACAACTTACAACAGCCTTTGCTAATCAAGGACTCAACATTACGGATCTAGTTACACTCTCAGGTATATATAATATAAATATCATAATAAAAGACGAGCATTAATCAATTTGAGTTGGTCTAATAATTAATTTACTAACTCACTTAAAAGAATGTTAGGAATTTAAATTCTATCTGTTGCAGCAACAATTCAAAAAATAGACAAACATTTATTAATTACCTGGTGAAGATTTATTAATTAATTACATTCAACAATAATGTTCATTAATCACAATGTTAAAATAAAAAATGCATTTTTTTTCTCTTTTCCAATAAATTGTTAAATATTATCATTGTATTTTTCTAACACTAGATATATGAAATTAAACATATAGCGATATCCGTTGGTTCCAACACAATTCTAACCAATTTTATGTTTTTTTTTTTTTATCAAAGATAAGAGACCTCGAACCCGCAACCTCTTAAATGAGTATGGAGAGACTATATCATTTGAGTTATAACTCATTAGCAACAATTTTTATGCTTAAATTAAATAAAAAAATAATTTCATATTGATAATGG
>NC_029775.3:8355329-8362744 GCF_000817695.3 Arachis duranensis
TAATGGGTAATGCTAGGTAGAAAAAAAAAAAAAAAACAGTCAGAACTTGCCTTATTTAGTATTAATTAATTATCGCAACAAGTAATGAATGCTAAATAAGGCAAGTTATGACTGTTTTTGGCTGATTTTTTTTTGTTACTAAACATTTTTGATTAATAATATACTTTATTTTTAAAATACTGAGTATAAAGTAGTATGATTTATGTATCTAATTATATAATATGATATCATTAAAAATAATTATTTTTAATATTATTTTCTGATGAGTTTGAAAAACTCTTATTAAATTTTGATGATGAACAAACATTATTAAAATATTAAATTACAAAATTATTAATTTGATCTTACTTCATATTTGCTTAATTAATAATTTTGTTGTGCAGATTTTACCTTGGGGCGAAAAACAAAGATGTTGCTAGCCCAAAAATAAAAATCAACATTGCTACAAGAGGCTGAATTATTAAATGAGCCAGAATAAACATTATTGTTGCAAGCCCAAACAAATGCTTTCTTATGTGCTCTATGCTTGACCCGAAATCAATTTTATCAGGAAAGCAAATGTTAACCAAATGGGCCAGTTTTAATCTCAATGTTACAAGCCCAAATTCTATTAATAGTAAAAGGTTCCATGCATGATCCGAAACCAAAGAACAAAGAAAGCAAAATTGCTTTCAACGGATCCAAGGATTCAAACATTAGATGGATTCCAAAATTCATTTAATTGCCATATATTGCATGGGAACTATGAGAGAGAATATGAATGACTTTGATTTGATGGACATCATTGAGCTACACGTTACTCAGTAAAGGGAAGAAAACATTTATTTTACTTTATCAAACCACCTTAGTTAATGTCCATATTCTCTTTCTTCTTTCTCTCACAACTCTTTCTCTCTTCGGTTATTACTCAGAAAACATTGGCAGCCATGGAAGCAAAAGTGAGCTACCGAAATGGAGATCTTTGATTCTGCTCAACCACCACAGGGAGTAGCTAGAGTGGCGAAGTGATGGTTGAAGGCAGAGATTGAAGCAGATGAAGTCATCATCATCATGAAGCATCAAGGGCCAGAAATCCATCTTGGAGAGCAAGCCAAGGATGGAGAGTTCGGATTGATGAAGGGTGATGATCAAGAAAGGACTAGAGGTAATTGCATGTTGGTTAATGCATGGTTATCTCTTCTCTCTTTGTGTGGCCGAACCGGTTCTGTGTTTGTTGAAGGAGGAAGAAGTTGGTTCGGTTTTGGCTTCAAGTGTGGAGGCTTTCCTCTTCTTTAAAAAGGGGGAACAACCACTGTTTGAGGCAAGGAGAAAATTTGAGAGTGCAAGGCACAGAGTTCTCAGAGCTACCTGAGCTAACATTTTTCTCTTCTCTTTCAATGTATTCTGTTTTGTATTTTTCTGTTTAATTTTGTCATGTCTTGAGTCTCATGGAAAAAGGCAAACAAGTGAGGTTTGTATGAAAAAGCCATAGAGCAGAAAAAGACAGAGAGTGCAAAATTAAAAGAAAAAGCCATAGATGTCTTAGAGTTCCTTTGTTCATATATGTTGTGTTTCATGATTCTGTGGGAATCCCCTTGTAAGTTGGGTTAGCACTTTACAAGTTGTAATCAGATTGATTATAGTGAAATTCCATCATGTTTGTGATGGAGACTGGATGTAGGCTGCACTGCACTTAGCAGCCGAACCAGGATATATCTGGGTGCAATCTTCTTCCCTCTCTACTCCATTTCTGTTTTCTACTACACAGGAGCAAAAACCAGAATTATCTCGTGCCAAGTGACGAGACAAAAAGAAAAGTCTCGTGGCAAGGGACGAGACAAAACAAAGTTGCTCGTGTCCAGTGACGAGCAAAAACAGAAAAGTCTTCTCTGAAGGTCAGCAAGTGTTAGCATCAAAAAGGGGGCTAAGATTCAACCTCCCCTTCTCTTAGCCACTGAAACCATCAATTGGTATCAGAGCTTGGTCTCAAAGAGATCAAGCTTTGCAGCTTGGAGTAAAGATCCTCATGGCAGAAAATAGTGGCGCAAATGTGGTGTCTTACAATCTGGCTGAAGGTCAATCAAGCAACAGACCTCCCCTTTTCAATGGGAAAAATTATACCTATTGGAAGGAGAGGATGAAGATATTTGTACAAGTAGTAGATTACAAACTATGGAAGATCATCCTAGAAGGTCCTCAATTCCCATCTACCACAAGTACTGAAGGAGTAGTCACTCTTAAACCAGAAGCAAGCTGGACCGAGGAAGATAGGAAGGTGGAATTAAATGCCAAAGCAATAAATCTGCTCAACTGTGCTATCAGCTTTGAGGAGTACCGACGAGTATCACGATGCACAACGGCAAAGGAAATCTGGGACAAGTTGCAAATCACTCATGAAGGAATCACCATTGTAAAGAAAACTCGGACAGACATGTTGAACAGGGAATATGAAATGTTTGCAATGAAGGAAGGAGAGTCCATTGATGAACTGTTTGAACGGTTCAACTCCATCATTGTTGGCTTAGATGCTCTGGAAATTACACATTCTGAATATGTGCTAGTGAGAAGAATGTTGAGATGTCTTACAAAAGAGTGGGAAACAAAAGCTTTAATTATTTCTGAGAGTAGTAGCTTAGATTCCATGACACTTGATGATTTGAAAGGAAATCTTCTTGCTTTTGAAAACTCCTATTAGAAAAAAGATTCAAAAAAGAAAGGAATTGCTTTCTCTTCTGTGACTAACCCTCTGGATGATGAATCCAGTGATAACTCTTCTGAAAATGAGTTTGTGTTGTTTGCAAAAAAATTCAAGAAAATGGTGAAGCTCAAAGGCAAAGGCAGCAGCTCAAGGAAGATGAAGAAAGACCTTAGCAAAGTAACTTGTTACAATTGCAAGAAAATGGGTCATTTCAGATCTGATTGTCCCAAGTTGAAAAAGGAAGAGAAGCCGATAAAAGTGAAGAAGAAGGGATTGATGGCCACATGGGAAGATTTGGAAAATGACTCAGATGATGATGATGAAGAGTCTGAGACTAAATCACAGCCATGTCTCATGGCAAATGAGATAGATCAGGTATCATTTCAAAACCCTGACACTGAAGACCTTCATCTTATAATAGACCATCTTTCTGAAAAAATAAGATGTTTTCTAACTGAGAATCAAGATCTTGAACAACAAAATTTCATTCTTAAAGCTGAAAATGACTTTCTCAAAGAAAAACTAAGAGAGGCCGAAACTGCTTGTGATCTTGTAGAAGAGAATAAGCAGTTAAAAGCCCAAGTTAGAAGCTGTGAAAGTGACCATTCTGTCCTTGCATATGTGAATTGTTTTAAGCAAAATGAAGAGTTGCTTAAAGAGGTTAAAAGACTTAAGGAAGACTTAGCCAAGTTCACCCAAAGTTCTGAAAATTTGAATCAAATCTTGGCTAGTCAAAAACCTCTTTATGATAAAGCTGGGTTGGGTGTTTATAAATCTGAAAAATCACATTTTGAAAATATTGCTTTATCTTCGAATGATGTTAAGTATCAAGACCCAACTTTCTTTAACAAAATAGCAACTCCAAGATTTTGTAGACTATGTAACCGAAGTGGTCATTTTCCAGTTCAATGTTTCTTTGGAGAAAGAATGATAGGTGATAAAGTTTACAAAGTTGTTTTTTCGGTCATTTTCCCGTTCAGTATTTTTTTTGGTGAAAGAATGATTGGTGATAAAGTTTACAAAGTTATTTTTTATTACAATGGTTTGGGTCATAGGAGATGGTTTAACGTGAAAGGATCCAAGAAAATTTGGATACCTAAGGTCACTTGAGTTTATTTTGTAGGTCTGCCTAGCATCCAAGAAAAAAGAAAATATGTGGTACATGGATAGCGGATGCTCTAGGCATATGACCGGAAAGACAACCTTCTTCATAAAGCTTGATGAATATGATGGAGGATTTGTCACTTTCGGTGATGATGCAAAAGGAAAAATAGTGGCTGTTGGGAAAGTGGGTAAAAATCTCTCATCTTGTATAAATGATGTCCTTCTTGTACATGGCTTGAAGCATAATTTACTTAGTGTTAGTCAATTGTGTGATTTGGGTTTTGAAGTTATTTTTAAGAAGCTTGTTTGCTTAGTTGTTTGTGAGAAAACTGGGGATGTTCTATTTGAAGTTAAAAGATGCAATAATGTGTATGGATTAACTCTTGAATCTGAAAAATGGCTTTGGCATAGAAAGTTGGGTCATGCTAGCATGTACCAAATTTCTAAGCTAGTCAGAAAGAATTTGGTTAGAGGAATTCCAAACATCAAGTTTGATAAGGATCTTACTTGTGATGCTTGCCAATTGGGCAAACAAGTAAAATCCTCTTTTAAATTAAAAGATGGAATCTCAACCAAAAGACCATTGGAGATGTTACATATTGATCTTTTTGGTCCTACTAGAACTCAAAGTTTGGGAGGTAAATATTATGGTCTTGTTGTGGTTGATGATTACTCTAGATTCGGTTGGGTACTTTTCCTTGCTCATAAGAATGATGCGTTTTATGCTTTTTCCACCCTTTGCAAGAAAATTCAAAATGAAAAGGATTTGAAAATTGCCCATTTGAGAAGTGATCATGGAAGAGCATTTGAAAATCAAGACTTTGAAAAATTCTATGATGACTTAGGGATTTCTCATAATTTTTCATGCCCTAGAACGCCCCAACAAAATGGGGTGGTTGAAAGAAGGAATAGAAGCCTTCAAGAAATGACTAGGGCCATGCTATGTAAGAATGAAATTCCTAAATTTTTATGGGCTGAAGCTGTGAACACAGCATGTTATATTTTGAATAGAACAATCATTAGAAAAGGGTTAAAGAAAACTCCCTATGAGATATGGAAAGGAACCCCTCCAAATCTTAAGTATTTTCATGTTTTTGGATGCAAATGCTTTGTGCTTAATAATAAAGAAAATCTTGGAAAATTTGATCCAAAATCCTATGAAGGAATGTTTGTTGGATATTCCACCACAAGCAAGGCCTATAGAGTTTATCTCAAGGAGCATAAGACAATAGAAGAATCCATACATGTTACTTTTTGTGATTCTAACTTAATTCCCAGTATTGTGAAGGATAATGATTCAGATTGTGAAGAGGCTGGAACAAGTAAAGAAAATCCCAAATCTGTGCAAAATGAAGAATCTGTCAGCCCGGTTTTATCTCGTCAGATTGAAGGAGAAACTTCCATTTTGTCTCCTGAGCAGGCACGAGCAACTGAAACAGTGAGACCACCAGAAGCTCATCAAAGCTCTACACCTGTCCGAAAGCCTAGAGAATGGAAGTCCATGAGGGGTTATCCTCATGACTTCATCATTGGTGATCCCTCTCAAGGAGTAACTACAAGATCTTCCACCAAAAGGCCAACCGAACCTAGCAATCTTGCTCTCTTGTCACAAATAGAGCCCAACAATGTCAAACAAGCTCTTGAGGATCCATCATGGGTCAAAGCAATGCAAGAGGAGCTTGCTTAATTTGACAAGAATAAGGTTTGGACACTAGTACCTCATCCGGATGGTAAGAAGGTAACGGGTACTAAGTGGGTGTTTAAAAACAAACTTGGTGAGGATGGACAAGTTGTTCTTAACAAGGCTAGATTAGTGGCCCAAGGTTACGATCAAGAAGAGGGTATTGATTTCGATGAGTCTTTTGCTCCGGTAGCTAGAATGGAAGCAATTAGGTTGCTTCTTGCCTATGCTGCCCATAAGGGTTTCAAAATGTTTCAAATGGATGTTAAGTGTGCCTTCCTTAATGGTTTTATTGATAGGGAAGTGTATGTAGCTCAACCCCCCGATTTTGAACATAAAGAATTTCCAAATCATGTTTTTAAATTAAGTAAGGCTCTTTATGGTCTTAGACAAGCTCCAAGAGCTTGGTATGAAAGGTTTAGTGCCTTCTTGTTGGAAAATCATTTTCAAAGGGGAACCACCGACACTACCTTATTCATTAAAGCATCTAATAATGATATCCTTCTTGTTCAAGTTTATGTTGATGACATTGTATTTGGTTCGGCCAATGTTTCTTTGTGTGAAGAGTTTGGAAAACTCATGACTAGTGAGTTTGAGATGAATTTAATGGGAGAGCTTACTTTCTTTCTTGGCCTCCAAATTAAGGAAACTCCTAGTGGTACTTTTATTCACCAAGGAAAGTATGCAAAAGAACTTATCAAAAAGTTTGGCCTAGAAAATTCCAAATCAATGGGCACTCCTATGCATCCCAATACTAAACTTGAAAAAGATGATGATGGCCAAGATGTGGATGAAACAAGGTATAGAGGAATGATAGGTTCACTCATGTACCTTACCTCCTCTAGACCGGATATCGTCCAAAGTGTGGGTGTATGTTCAAGGTTTCAATCACATCCAAAAGAATCCCACCTTACGGCTGTTAAACGCATCATTAGATACATTAAGGGAACTTGTAATTATGGACTATGGTATCCTAAATCTGATGACTTTTGTGCAGTAGGTTTTTGTGATGCAAATTATGCGGGAGATCGAGTAGATAGGAGGAGCACCTCAGGCATGTGTTGTTTCCTTGGAAGCTCACTCAACATGTGGTCAAGCAAAAAACAAGCCACAGTGGCTCTATCCACTGCTGAAGCCGAATATGTTTCTGCATCTGCATGTTGCTCACAATTAATTTGGTTAAAAACACAATTGGAAGATTACAAATTAAAAATCAATAGTATACCCTTATTTTGTGATAATATGAGTGCTATAAACATTTCAAAAAATCCTGTTCTGCACTTAAGAACTAAGCACATTGAGATAAAATATCATTTTATTAGGGAACATGTGCAAAAGGGTACTATTGATATTCAATTTGTAAAATCTGAAGACCAAATTGCTGACATTTTTACAAAACCTCTCTGTGAAGACAGATTCTGTACATTGAGAAAAAGTTTGGGAATGTTTGATTTAAGTTTCATTGAAAATCTGTGAATTTGTGACTCTGTTCAGTTTTGCTCGTAGGTTTGGACGAGATGAAAAATAATGGCATAATGGAAGAGCTGTGGTCAAGAGGGAGGCAACTCAGAATTCAAAATTTTATGGGCCCCACCAAAATTCCATGACCCCACCATAACAGTTTTGTTAGTTTCCCATTTTGTTTGAAAAATAAATCCACAAAATCTCTTGATTGTCTTATCATATCTTTTGGAAGAAGCATAGGTCAAATCAAATCCTTCTTTTTCAACTAATCCCTTGATTTAAGAAAACCATCTTTTCAAACTCTTGGAAACCACCCTGGTCATTAATCATCCACCTTGTGCATTAACTATCTCATATTCTCCTTTCATTCAACATTTATTCCATCCATCCTCTCTCACACAATTAGGTTCAATTCACTCTCTCATCTTCTACCCTTTCACTCTCATTATCATGAACAAAAAGGACACACCCGAAAAGAGCACTCAGAAG
>NC_029775.3:8363037-8363665 GCF_000817695.3 Arachis duranensis
CCACAAAGTGGTCCACGCCATCGGGTAACAGTGTCTGACTTTCTTGTCCTTTTTGCTCTCGTTACTTCATCTCAAATATCATTTGCATACCTTATGATAAGGCATATGTGGAAATCTGTCAAAAGTTTAAAAAGGCCTAATCTTCCATATGGAATGTTTCTCACCTGCATCTTTGAATATTTTAAAGTTGATCTAACAAATGAAGATATTGAGAATAAGGTTTCACTCATAAAGGGAGAAGGAGCTGGTGACAAGAATGCCGATTCTGAATCAGGAGTACAATCTATCTGATGTCTTATGTGAATTCTGGTGTTATTTGACTCCTGTTTGAACTTTTGATTGATTATATGGATACTTTTGTCCTGTGATACTCTGTTAAACACTTGATTATTTTGGATATTGGTTATATTTTGCGTATTTTGTTTCATAAAATAAAATCTGTTTGCAGGTACCCCTTTGATGACAAAAGGAGGAGGAATTTTAGGTTCCAAAATTGAAATTGGAACGAAACAGGGGCTGGAAAAATAGGGGAACAAGGGTTGAAATTTTTAATTTTTGAAAATTCATGATCACCCTTGTTCAAAGAATGCATGTTGTTATTGCATTGGTTTTACTATGGTCACTGCTG
>NC_029775.3:8363685-8364967 GCF_000817695.3 Arachis duranensis
TGCATTTGGCATTTGGTTTATAATGATGTTTGATTTATTTTGATTATATGAATGCCTGGTTGTTGATTTATCTTGATGAACATGCTATTATTGAAATAGGAATATTTTTATTCATCTTGGTAAATATGTTGGATTGAAAATTTATTTTTGGCAGTTCCTTTAAATTGTGTAAAATATAAAAACTGCCTTGTTTTGTTCTTCAAATATTTTTCATCATATTGTTCTGCTCTGATATCCTAAACAGGAAAATGTTTGAAAAATATTTGGATAGCTTTTTGTTGTATGAAAATGTTTGAGAAGTAAATCCGTTTATGGTATCAAATGAGTTTTGATTATCAATTAAAACTGCTCATAAATCAAGCATTTAGCATCATGTATAAATATGCTAAATAACATTGTTACTTGAAGCTTGATTTAAATGTTACAGGTTAGTGCTTCCCTTGGTAAAATAAGCATACATTAAGGGGGAGCCATGTGACATTTAGAAAGGGGGAGAAATTCAAATTCAAAGGGAGTATTCTTTACTCAATCACAAAATTTCTTTCTATTTCAATTTTAATAATGTTTGTCATCAAGGGGGAGATTGATGAGTTTGGAAAACTCTTATTAAATTTTGATGATGAACAAACATTATTAAAATATTAAACTACAAAATTATTAATTTGATCTTACTTCATATTTGCTTAATTAATAATTTTGTTGTGCAGATTTTACCTTGGGCCGAAAAACAAAGATGTTGCTAGCCCAAAAATAAAAATCAACATTGCTACAAGAGGCTGAATTATTAAATGGGCCAGAATAAACATTATTGTTGCAAGCCCAAACAAATGCTTTCTTATGTGCTCTATGCTTGACCCGAAATCAATTTTATCAGGAAAGCAAATGTTAACCAAATGGGCCAATTTTAATCTCAATGTTACAAGCCCAAATTCTATTAATGGTAAAAGGTTCCATGCATGATCCGAAACCAAAGAAGAAAGAAAGCAAAATTGCTTTCAACGGATCCAAGGATTCAAACATTAGATGGATTCCAAAATTCATTTAATTGCCATATATTGCATAGGAACTATGAGAGAGAATATGAATGACTTTGATTTGATGGACATCATTGAGCTACACGTTACTGAGTAAAGTGAAGAAAACATTTATTTTACTTTATCAAACCACCTTAGTTAATGTCCATATTCTCTTTCTTCTTTCTCTCACAACTCTTTCTCTCTTTGGTTATTACTCAGAAAATATTGGCAGCCATGGAAGCAAAAGTGAGCTACCGAAATGGAGA
>NC_029775.3:8365032-8368984 GCF_000817695.3 Arachis duranensis
AAGCCAAGGATGGAGAGCCCGGATTGATGAAGGGTGATGATCAAGAAAGGACTAGAGGTAATTGCATGTTGGTTAATGCATGGTTATCTCTTCTCTCTCTGTGTGGCCGAACCGGTTCTGTGTTTGTTGAAGGA
This sequence comes from Arachis duranensis, assembly GCF_000817695.3. Taxonomy (NCBI): domain Eukaryota; kingdom Viridiplantae; phylum Streptophyta; class Magnoliopsida; order Fabales; family Fabaceae; genus Arachis; species Arachis duranensis. The sequence continues at coordinate 8,365,167 of NC_029775.3, forward strand.
GGAAGAAGTTGGTTCGGTTTTGGCTTCAAGTGTGGAGGCTTTCCTCTTCTTTAAAAAGGGGGAACAACCACTATTTGAGGCAAGGAAAAAATTTGAGAGTACAAGGCACAGAGTTCTCAGAGCTACATGAGCTAACATTTTTCTCTTCTTCTTCAATGTATTCTGTTTTGTATTTTTCTGTTTAATTTTGTCATGTCTTGAGTCTCATGGAAAAAGGCAAACAAGTGAGGTTTGTATGAAAAAGCCATAGAGCGGAAAAAGGCAGAGAGTGCAAAATTAAAAGAAAAAGCCATAGATGTCTTAGAGTTCCTTTGTTCATCTATGTTGTGTATCATGATTCTGTGGGAATCCCCTTGTAAGTTGGGTTAGCACTTTACAAGTTGTAATCAGATTGATTATAGTGAAATTCCATCATGTTTGTGATGGAGACTGGATGTAGGCTGCACTGCACTTAGCAGCCGAACCAGGATATATCTGGGTGCAATCTTCTTCCCTCTCTACTCCATTTCTGTTTTCTACTACACAGGAGCAAAAACCAGAATTATCTCGTGCCAAGCCACGAGACAAAACAAAAAGTCTCGTGGCAAGGGACGAGACAAAACAAAGTTGCTCGTGTCCAGTGACGAGCAAAAACAGAAAAGTCTTCTCTGAAGATCAGCAAGTGTTAGCATAAAAAAGAGGGCTAAGATTCAACCCCCCTTCTCTTAGCCACTGAAACCATCATTTTCAATATTGACTGTATAAATAGTAATCCAAAACAAAAAATCAGATATGATTAAACGACTATAATGCTAGATAGACAAAAAAAAAACAACCAGAACTTGCCTTATTTAGCATTAATTAATTGTCGCAACAATTAATAAATGTTAAATAAGACAAGTTATAGCTATTTTTTGTTGATTTTCTTTAGTTACCAAACATTTCTCATAAAACATTGTGTCAGCATTAAATTTCCTTTATCATTAGTGTGTAAATGTATCTATACATTCATATATATTTATAGGTGCTCATACATTTGGGAGAGCTCAATGCCAATTCTTCTTTGCTCGATTATATAATTTCAATGGCACTGGCAACCCTGATCCAACCCTAGACAGCAGTTACCGGCAAATACTACAATCACTTTGCCCTATAGACGGATCAAAGAATACTTCTGTGGTGAACTTGGATCTGACCACACCCGACACGGTCGACAACAAATACTTTTCCAACCTTCAGGCTCAAAAGGGTCTGCTTCAAAGTGATCAAGAACTGTTTTCTACACCAAATGCAAGCACTACCGCCATTGTCAACAACTTTAGCGCTAACCAAACCCTATTCTTTGAGGCCTTTAAGGCTTCCATGATCAAAATGGGTAATATTGGTGTGCTTACCGGAACAAATGGTGAAATTAGAAAACAATGTAATTTTGTTAATAGCAACTCTATGGGATTGGCTAATGTTGCATCTAATAAGGAATCTTTCTCAGAAGATGGCATTGTTAGCTCCTACTAAATAAGTTGATTAGTGCTTTCTAATAAAGGGTTTCTATATATAGCCACATGGATATGTAACTTTGTACTCTATATATAGTCAATGTGCTTTTTCTATGTATTCTTATGATATCTATTGAGCGGTGTCATGTTGAGAATCGATGTATGAACAAATTTATTTCTTCTGTGATCTAGTTTGCGTTAATTTTGATTTTTAAGGGTAGTCGTTTAATTTTAACATTTTAACATCCATATCAATCTCTATCTATTTATAAATTAAATAATGCTAAGAAATAACATTATAACAATCAATATTCTAGCATGTTGTTAAAAAAATTTATTGCGAAATCCACTGAATATATTTTTAATTGAACTTTGAATGTTTTTATTTTAAAAAATTTTAAATTTTTTTGTGTGTTGAATATTTGCTATAATGTTGGCTTCCAAGACTTTTAATTTTTTTATAAAATTTTAAACTAATTTAATATGTTAGGATACAAAAAATATAGAGAACCAATTTTTAGTTAGCAAACTGTAGTTGGGTTTATAATTTAAGATTTAGGAGTAAAGTTTATGATTTAAAGTTTAAAATTTAAGATAAATAAAATAATTTTTAAAAAATTGACTGATATCAATTAAAAAAATTGGTTACCTAACATTATTCGTCACAATATTACTTTATTTTACATACATATAATAATTTTCAAAATACAAATAAATATCAATTATTATATTAATATCTTTTAATATTTAAATTTTCTGAAATATGGTATAAATTTTCTGAAATATATAATATCTTTTAGTTGATTGATAGATTTAATATGAACCCTACGAGTGTCATTATAGGATGAATTAAAGATCAACGACGGTCGGTCGGCTCCATAATATATAATTGATTTTCCCTTCAATATTACTAATTAAATTATAATCCGGAAATTGCAATTTGGTGTCTACTGTCTACTAGACCAAATATACATTTTGTTTATTCGTGATTAAGAAATCTTAAAATACAATCATTATTGAAACAGAACGAATGAAAGAGAAGAAAGAAAATCGAACCTGAGTCTCTTATTATTAATAAAAGAACATTTTGCTATGTTGTTACCTTGCTTTATACACGTGTAGCTAACTATTTTTAGTTTAGTCTAAGCTAGTTAGTACGCATAAATAGAATGAATCACTCTTCAAGCCAAAAAAAAAAGGAACATATTTTTGTTATACTGAAAATCAGGATATAGATAGTCTTCATTACGTGTTTTGTTATATACGTTAATTTCGCTTAGGCCACCATCCTGTTTGGAGAGTTTCAAAAACTATATTTTTTAATTTTTAATTTTTTAAAAAATTGTTTAAAAATTTGTGAAAAATTAAAAAAATTTGACTTCTCTTTTCAAAAATTATTTTATCACTCTTATTTATTATAATAATTTTAAAATAAATTTTAAATAGAGTTCAATACTATAACAGATTAATCTTTGACCTATCATATTGGAAGATACATAAAAAAAAAATAAATCTCTAGACTTAAAATCTGTGACACGCACTTGGTTTAATTTGATTGCAGCAAGAGATTAGAGTAAAACATATGTGCAGCCGGCTTGGCAACAAAAGTCTAATGGATTAGGTTGGATATCCTAACTAAAAGTTTGAGAAATAATACACTTAATAATCGTATATACAGAAAATACATACAACTAATTTTTAATTAATTAATATTAATTAACTTTAATATTTAAGTTAATAATTTATAATTTAAAATCAAGTCACTACAAGAAAATAGAGTTATTTTGACACTTTATTTTTTAACATCATAACTAAATGTCAAAATTAATATATATTTTTGACAAATATCACAAATGTCAAATTTTCTATATTTTCTTGACGAAAAATTTGACCGTAGAAAATTACTCCTCAATTTTGACACTAATTTGTTTTCAATTTACTCTACTATTTTTTTTTCTTCTTTGAGCTCTGTTAATTTTGACACACACTGCTCTCAGTTTAAGATTATACTACTCATTCTTTATCTTCAAAATCTCAATTTATTCTTTAGTTTCAAGATCACATCTCATTCTTTGTTAAAATTTTTTGTTGAGAATATTTTATAGTCAATAAGTGTCAAAATAAATAGTATTTTTGACAATTAATAAGTATCACAGAAAATATGTTCTCAAAATTTTCTAACAAATTATTTTTGACAGCCAATATTTATCAAAATAAAATTTAAACTTTTTTTACAATTACTTATATGTTAAAAATACTATTTTTGACAAAATTTTTATTAACATATTTTCATAGTTAAAATAGAGTCAAAATTTATTTTTTTTACAAATTTTAATTTTCTTT
>NC_029775.3:8370466-8377074 GCF_000817695.3 Arachis duranensis
AATAATTTTTTTATTTTTAACATGACTAAATATTATTTTTCTATATATATTCTTAAACAATTATTTTATTTTTTTTATCTCATATTTAATTGTCAAATCTACTTATTATAATTTTTATGATATAAACAATTTTTTTAACCAAAATAATTACAGAATATTAACATATAGATAATATTTTTTTATCTTAAATAATTTTAAAAAAATCACTAATAATTTAAGTTATATTTAATTAAAAAATTAAGTTTCAATTTAATTATCAATTAATTAATTAATATAATGAAGTTAATTATTACTATTTTTTTAGTTTATTTATTTAATTTTTATACTAAATCAAATTCAACAATATAATTATTATGTATTAAATTTAACAAAATATTTTTTTAACATAAAGTACAAAAGAATTATTTGTATTTTATTTTGGGACAAACATAATATAAGAAGTGGTATATATATATAAATATTAATTTTTTTTAAATTTTGTGGGGACAAATGCTCCCTCTTCTTTGAGTGTGGGTCTGGCTTTACTTGTGATCTCACTTTCTTTCACACCTTTACAGCTTCTAATGAGAGGGATAAATATATTATTTGTTATTGTTATATTAGTCTTTGTACTAATAGAAGTAGTAGCTATAATAATATTTATAATAATCAAATATCTCTTGCTGGATTCCAAAGTAAATATAATACTCATACAAAATTGTATATAATTTTAATTGTAGTTGATGTCATAGTAGCGTACTAACATAGAATATTTATCATAAATTTTGAAAGAGAAAAAAAAAACATAAAAGCTTCCTAATACGGAAAAAAAAAAGAAAACTTAAAAAAGATTTCATTCCCAATTATCGAAAATATTTATGGTGTTTGACTCATTCAAATCCAAATTGTCAATACTATTTGGATAAGTTTGATGACCATAATTCAACGAAAGACTTATGATTTTTTTGGTGACCCCCACTTTTTGAAATTTTTTGTTTTCTTGGAGAGAACACATACATATATATATGCTCCTAATACTCCTATTAGGAGCGCTTTAACTTAAACTCTCTTTCTTGTTCACAACTCTCTGAGTTATACTAAAATCATGCTTACAACTCTTTGAACTATACTAAATCATCCTGTAGAAGTCACATAAGCACCCCGAATTGGGTCTCCGTGTGCGCGTAATCCAAGGTGGTACGCCACATCTTGTAGGGTGATAATGGCCTCACCCCACGGGAGATGGAACATATGGGTCTCCCGACGGCACCGTTCTACAAATGTTGTAATCAGGGAGTTGTTGAGTGTGAAATCTATCAGATATGAGACGATGACGTTGGATAGAGGAAAGGTATAGCTCACTCATCGGGAGAGGAGAAGACGAGACCTCTGACAAAAAATATATATTCACAATTATTAAAAAATAAATAATTGGATAGGTCCATTAACATAACAATCTGTCTTCACTATTCTACACATAACCCTAACAGAATCTTACATGTATGTACTAACTGAATTTATACCGACACGATATTCTATGTGACTATGTATTTTTTTAACTAATACACATTTTTTCATTCCGTTACATGAACTTAAAATATTCAATAAATTTATTAACAATGTAGCTAACAAATTCTGACTTAACTTAATAATCTAATTAGCAAACTTGCCTAGTTACTAATTAAATTAATAATTATGTAGTAACAACCTAATATAGAAAAAATAAACTAGAGTTTCAAATTTCAATCAGAGACTTATTCCTAGTGATACAAACTGTATTCTAGTTCTTGACGAGTACCTTAATCATGGCTATATATATATATAAGTTAAGATAATAAACTAACCTCAAAGTCCTCTGCCCCCGGCGTAATGCCAAGTCTCATTCAGCTGGTTAATGTCCTGATCACTACCTTCTGTGCCCAGAATCTTGCTGTCAATGATATATATTTATAGTCGTCCACCAACTTTATCTCGTTTACAGTGTAAACGAGATAACTTTGTACGTAAATGAGATAAGGCTTGGGGATGAATTTCGATAATAATTTTTAAAATTGTTTATTTCAATAATTAATATATTTATTTAATTTATTTACACAAAAGTCCTAACTTTTGGTCTACACATATTTTAATTTTTTGGAATTTAAAAATATTTATTTTTTTTAAATTTGGACACATTGATTTTTTAATTTAATTTGTCTCATTTTAAAAATTCTCTTACCTGTGCATTCGTATCAACTAGGTCAGTACAACAGAAATCACGTTCAATTATTTTGTTGGGTCTGACAGACTCAAGTGAACATAAATGATCAATTTATTTAGATTTTGAAAAGGTTAAAGATTTAAATATATTTTCAATCGTATATAAATATGGTGGAGTGTTATGTTGGTGATGAATGAGAAGGGAATATAAATTGAGAAATGAATGAGATTGAGAAATGTCTTATGAAAAGGGTTTATGTGCTTGAAAGAAATTGAGAATGAAAGTGACTATGATGAGGTTAAAAGTGAGTCGGACACTATATTCCAGGGACTTGGTTTATTGAAAGAGTTTTTCCCGGCAAGGACGGTGGTTTGATCCCACTTATCGTAGTTATTGTGCATATGCAGAGATGGTAGTTTTATCCCGCCTGTAGTGAGGACAGAGGTTCTATTTCGCTCACGTATGGGTGAATTGTTTAGCAAGGACGGTGGTGTGATCCCGCTTGCATATTGTTTTGTGTTGGGTAAGGACGGTGGTTTAATCCCGCTTACTGTGGAGGCAAGGATGATGGTTCAATCCCACTTGCGTGTTCCAAGCAAGGATGGTGGTTTAATCCCGCTTGTTTATGGAACTTACGGATAAGGATGATGGTTTAATCCCGCTTATCCGAGTCAGGTCTGACAACATAGTCGACGTGTAAACTCATAGCCAGTAGGACAGACATGCATCATTTGCATATATGTGACATTGATTGAGTGTGTTTATTGTATATGTGGTTTGCCTATGTGATTATTATTGTTTAACTACTATATATTATAATTGCTATAATTGAATCTGATTGTGTTTGAACTTCATTATTCGTATTTGTTGTGATTGGTCTATTATGAGACCTTGAATATATGGAGGCTGAGAAGAAATGGGGAGAACTTGAGACCGAAAGAAACATGATAAGTGAAATGTGAGAGAACTAATAAGTGATAGTTTGAGAAGGACTTGAAGTTTATTGGAGAGAGATATGTCGAAGGAAAATTAATGGTGCATGAGTGCAGTTAATTAGTTGGTTTAGCATACTTTGCTATTTTTCTAGTTTAGTATATTTTAAGGTTTGGATTTCTGTTTGTTGAAGTGTTAGGATTGCCTAAAGAATTTGCGTAGTCTTTACATCGTCTCTGCTTTGGAACTGTTACCCCTGCTGAGAATCCCGAAATGGATGATACACTACAAGAAAATAGAGTTATTTTGACACTTTATTTTTTAACACCATAATTAAATGTCAAAATTAATATATATTTTTGATAAATATCACAAATGTCAAATTTTCTATATTTTCTTGACGAAAAATTTGACCGTAGAAAATTACTCCTCAATTTTGACACTCATTTGTTTTCAATTTACTCTACTATTTTTTTCTTCTTTGGGCTCTGTTAATTTTGACATCACACTGCTCTCAGTTTAGTGAGGATTATACTACTCATTCTTTATCTTCAAAATCTCAATTTATTCTTTAGTTTCAAGATCACATCTCATTCTTTGTTAAAATTTTTTGTTGAGAATATTTTATAGTCAATAAGTGTCAAAATAAATAGTATTTTTGACAATTAATAAGTATCACAGAAAATATGTTCTCAAAATTTTCTGACAAATTATTTTTGACAGCCAATATTTATTAAAATAAGATTTAAATTTTTTTCACAATAGCTTATATGTTAAAAATACTATTTTTGACAAAACTTTTATTAACATATTTTCATAGTTAAAATAGTGTCAAAATTTATTTTTTTGACAAATTTTAATTTTCTTTTACACATTATAACCGTCAAAAATAATCTATATTGTTGTAGTGAGTATATGTAATTTAAGATCTAAAATTTAGGATAAACAACTTAATTTAAAAAATAAATGATATTTACTGAAAAAATTAATTACCTAATGTTCGAGACATTGTTGTAGTGTTAGCTTTTCAAATTTAGATTATGAATTATTGAAGCAAGTTTATTTTACGGGTCCATCTACTATACAGATGTATGTTTGTACATATTTATAGATTTTGATTTAAAAGCGTGTCACTAAAAGTATTGTTTAAAGAGAAAGTGTTACCCTTAATCGTTAACTTGGCTCTGATACCAATTTTTAAAAGTAAAACGACTTTAAATTTTTTTTTGAATAATTTGCCAATTCATAATCAAAAGTATTGACCATAATTCTGGTTTTTATAGTTTTTCAATCTTGTTTTAGTTTATAATATTCTTTTTTGCATCGATGATTGTATATAAAATCTTTTATCTGTTTGTCTTTTTCTTTAATATATTTTCTTAAATATTCAAAAACTTCTTTTATTTCTACACTTTCTGTTATTTCTAAATATCTTTTTAATTTTTCAACTTCATTCTCCATTTTTTCTTTTAACAGCTTTAATTCTTTTAAGTCATAATATGGTTTTCCAGGCATATATAAATTTTTTAAGTTTAACTCCAACTTGTTTATATTTATTCTTATTTCTATCCTTTTTATTATAAGGTCATCAATTTCGATCTGAAGATTATTTAATTCCCTTTTATACTCCTTTATTTTACTTTTTAATTTTTTCGCCCTTTTCCTTTTTATTTTATTTTCTGATTTTTCAATCTTTTTATGCTTCATTATTTATTTTAAAATTTCTGCAAACTCTATCATCGATTCATCACTATTTTCTAGAGATTCTATTAACTTTTCTAACTCTTCGACTTCTCTTTTTAACTTGTCATAGATTATTTTTAGAGCTTCAAATGCTCTTTGATTTATTTCAGAAAACTGTAAATAATTCAAACAATTTTTTCTTTCAAATAGCTCTTGTTTCTTGTTTTGATAAGTTACATATATTTCTTTCAAAGAGTTCTTGTTTCTTGTCTTGATAAGTTACATATATTTTTTCTTTATTTATTGTCATAATTTAATGTTTAGGATTTCATTTAATTTTTGACCTTTTTTGTTAATTCTTTTATTTCAGAATTTTCTTCTTTAATCTTTAACTTGGATAAACTTAAAGGGCTATTAATTTTAGATTCTCTTATTTGAAAATTCGATGAAACTAATTTTCCTGATGATTCTTTTAATAATAGAACTGGATTTTCAATAGCTTTATATTTTGGTATTTCTGTTTTTACAATTTTCTGAAATAATTTATCAACATAAATTCTTTCTCTGTTTTTAAATATTATACTATGATGGCTATTTGTTAAAGCATAATTTATTGCATATGTAATTGAAAATGGTTCATCGTCTTGTTCCATTCAGTGGCGGAACCAGAAATTTCATAAGAGGGGGCCAATTAAATATAAAATATAACAAAAAATTAACAAAATATGATTTGTAGCATATATATCAAAAAAGTAATTATATTATATAAAAGTCAATGTTCAACTACATACTTTAAGATTTTGATATTTTTAAACTTGCTCGACGATGCTTCATGGAACTAAAATCATCAATTATCATCTCTGAAGTGAATTTTGAAGCAATTTCCTTTTCAATATATACAATCATACAATCTGCTAAAAATTCATCTTCCATCTTGTTTCGAAGCCTTGTTTTAATAATCTTCATAGCTGAAAAGGCCCGTTCAGTTGTTGCTGTTGTCACAGGAAGAGTCAAAACAAGACGAATTAATCTATCAATTAAAGGATATATATTTGATTTTCCTGTCTCTGTCAATTTTTGACACAATTCAGCAAGAGTAGACAAATTCTGAAAATCTGGAGCTTTAACCACATCAAGTTCATAATGTTGTAACTCATAATCCAATTGAATCTTTTCTTGCTCAGAAAAATCTAAAGAATAGAAATTCTTTGCAAGATTGCATATGTTGCAAACACTGAATAACTTGAAAGCATCTTTAGGATCTAGAGATGTACTCAGTATGAGGAGCTCGGTTGCTTGCTCACTAAATCTACTATTTAGCTCTTTCAATTGAAAATCTATCACGCTAGTAAAAATGTCAACACGATAGTGGTGTTCAACAGTGACAACATCCTTTTTACGACGAGACCGAATTATGTCACTAAAAGAAGCACCCATATCAGGTATCTGAATAGCATGATCATTGCAGAAAGAACTAACTTTCTCCAAAAGTGCTCCCCAACTACTATCTCTTAACTGTTGAATCAATGACTTTGTACTAGAAACCAGATGCATAGCATTCAAAATGTCTTGAGATTTTTGTTGCAATGCTTGACAAAGTTTATCAGTGATTCCCATGATTTCTTTCATCATATGCAAAATGAAAACAAAATCAAATGATAATAAAGATTTAAGAGCATAAGTAGCATCACCACGTTGAGAATATGTAGATCCATTAGTAGCCAAATCTTCCAGAACTGAAGTTATTGCTCCAAACATACGTAAAAGGCTACAAATTGAGTTGAAGTGAGAGCTCCACCTAGTATCTCCTGAT
>NC_029775.3:8378071-8401743 GCF_000817695.3 Arachis duranensis
AAAAAAATATTAAACCTATTGAGCAATAACAAATAATTTTAGAAACACAAATATATAATAACCAAAAATAAAGTTATTGATTTACCTGATTATTTTTTGTTCCAAGTCTCACAAAAAAATAATTCTATTGAGTTTTGTCCTCACTTCAATCTTTGAACACTGTCCATTATAAAAATAAATAAATTAATTATTTTAAATAAATAATGTAAATAATACTTGACATTGTCATTAACTTAAAAAAAATTGAAATATACCTCTTTGAATCTTTGTTGTGCATTCAATGGTTAATATTTTGTTGTTCACTTCTCTTCAATGGTTTTTCTTCATATGTCTTGTTTTGGTATGAAAAGAAAATTAAAATGAGAAGAGTAGAAGACCAAAAGTTTGGAAACCACTAAAAGAGAGAGAAAAGTGGCGCTGATGCCTCTAATGGCTTGAAACAAATATTTGAAAAATGTACTAGTGTTACTTTAATTAATAGTATGGGCTTGGGCTAGTATAATAGAACCATTTTTATTAATTATTAGAATGGGCTATTTGTTAACAAGAGCAACAATAATTCAAATATCTAATACATAATGCAGTTTTTAGTTTTTTTAATTTATAAAATTTTGTAACTTATATTTTTTTTAATATTATATATAAAAAAATTTAATATTATTAATTATTACTATTTACTATTTTTTTTAAAAAAATTTGGGGGGGACCATGGCCACCTTAGGTCCCCCCGTGGATCCGCCACTGGTTCCATTAGATTCTTTCTGTGAAATTTATAAGCCAAACTTATAGATCTTCCAAGGTTTTCAGTTGATAAAGGTATAGCATATCCAAGATGGGCATTAAATTTAACATTTACGTTTGCCAAGTTTCCATGAACAATTCCAATTGTTTGATCTATTGGGTCATCAGTAATTCTTTTGTCATAGATTGCTAAGCTTATTGGTGAATTAATTCCTTTCATATATGTAGATTTGATTAGGACTTATATAGTACTAATATGAATCCATCCAATTTTAGATCTTTTTTGTTGATCCTTAATTTTCTCAATCTGTTTACTCAATTCTTCATCATTTATCAAATCTATTTCAAGTTCTCCATTGGCGGATTTTATCTTTATAGGGGTTTCAAGTTGAATTTTTCCATAGTATATTATATTTTTTCTATTAAAAACTTCTTTTAAAAGATTTTGTTTATTGAAATTTTTATTTGATTTGAGATTTAATTCTGTTTTTAGAACAACCTGTTTTTCATTATCTAATAAAGCAGATAATCTATAATAATCAGATTCTTCTGTTAATTCTAAACTTTCTAAATAATTCATAACTAAGAGATTAGGATAAAGGCGTACCTTTTTGGAGAAAAACTTCCTTTATTTAGAATATTTTACATAAGATGTTTTTATCTCCAGAAGGGAGATTGTAGATACTAACTCCAGATGGGAGTTTAGAATTGGTTTTTCCTAAGGGAATTCTTCTTCAGACTATAGAATTGCCTCGGCAGCTTCCTCCTTGCTCTCCTAGCATATGAGTACTCTTAGCCTTCTGCTTTCTATTGTCTGATGCTTCTACAATTGCCTGAGCAACCTATTTATAATAGTTGGGTTTGATAGACAATTCCTATCCTTACCCTTCTTATGACGTCATTGCTTACGTCATTGTTTGTTCTCTTGCACCAGTTACATTGTTGGTGTTCTATGACCTAAGTGCTTACGTCACTATGCAATAATGTTAAGAGATGCTTCAGATGCACTGTCCTCCTCTTTTATCATGTTACCCTCAGATGCATTGTCTTCTTCCTTCATCATGTGAGTTGATTCCGTTTCATTATTGCTTTCTTCAGATAACTCTAAGACACATAGCTGGTACTTGTGGTCTTCTCTATCTTTTATCAAATAGCAGAGATTTCTCTTTATCCCTTCGGGAGCTTTTCTAAAAATCCAGATAAATTATAGAATGCTGATTCAAATTCTACCAAGAGTCTCATCTCTCTTTCTTCAATTTCATTCCTTTTACTGAACACAAGCAGAGTATTTCTAAAATTGAGGGGGCAAAAGTAGAGTCATGTAACTGAAAAATAAATGGCTAAAACGTTGAGGCAGTGCATAAATGATAAGTCATGTGGATATGGGGGAAATTAGGAGTGGAAGATTAAAATTATGAATTTTGCTTCTGTTTGATTTCAGATTCAGCACAGCCCAGAAATTGGATAAACTTGGGATGCGAGGAAGTGATACGTAAGTATGCATGCTTGTGACAACTTTTTTATACTTAATCCATTTTTAGTCGATGTGCTTTCCTTTTACTGATAATAAATATGACTTGTTGGCAGATGTGAACTCTTGTTTGAGAATTGCTTGGTTCCTGAAGAAAATGTTCTTGGGGAAGTAGGAAAATGTCTTGCAATAGCTTCTATGATCATATTTATCAACTTTAGAATAAAATCATCTTTATGTTATTTTGTATATTCAACCCTGCAAAAGTTTGTTGTATGACCATCATTGGTCTTCTGTAATATCCTAATAAAAAACCGCTCGTGTTATTCAACCATAGTTTATAATATCAGTCCTTTCTTGTTTTAGGAGTCTATATCATGATGGCTGGGTTGGATCTGGAGAGACTTGTTTTGGCAGCTGGTCCCCTTGGTATCATGCAGGCATATCTTGATGTGATCCTTCCTTATGTTCGACAAAGAGAGCAGTTCGGTCGTCCCATCGGGAATTTCAGTTTATACAGGTCCATATTGTTGAGAAATGGTTTTTCTACAATCATCCTGGCATTTTATTGCATGTAATTTTTAGACATTACATTATTGATAGATCTTCTGTTACAAAACATGTAATGGCTACTGCTTTCAGGATTGTGCTGGAATTATACTTACTGCTGCTGAGAGTGCAACCCAAGTTGCTTTGCAGGTAAATAGTTTGCACAGGTTATTTGTTGCAGCTACTATTCTTTGAGATTTTGGGGTAATACTTCTCAGCCAAAATGTATAGAAATCCTGATGATTATTAAATAAAATATAGTAAGTTGGGAAGAGCTCAAGTGATTTTAGAAAATTATTAACTCTGCATAGGTTCTTACTCCTAACATTTTGGGTAAATTACATTTGACCTCTCTTGAAGTCAGATGATACTATTCGTCGCTAGTATCAATATGACAATTAAGAAATTTTGGATAGTAGCCTAAAGTCAGAGAAGGTTGGCATAATTTACGCTAACCATTTTTTCGTTATTTTCTTCTTGTGTTACTGTGCTTATATTAGCCTTCAAAATTTGCAGGCAAAACAATGTTTGGGAGGAAATGGATATGTGAATGAGTATCCAACTGGTCGTCTTCTGAGAGATGCCAAACTATATGAGATTGGTGCAGGAACTAGTGAGATCAGAAGAATGATTATTGGACGTGAACTCTTCAAGGAGCAGTGGTGAAATGTTCATTATGTAACAGTAAATTTCATTCATCAAAGGGGACTAAAATTAGTCATGAGAATCCATTGTTAATAAAGGAAAGCTATTTTTACCAAAAATGTTTCATCTGTTATTTGTAGTTAATTTCTGAAGCTGAAAAATGATCACACCACCAAACACATTCATAACAATACCAAGTAAATATATTGCACATGGAACCATGGCATGAAATTTAGAAATGATCACCATGATTCCATAGAGTATGTAACTCAAGCAGTTACAGGTAATCCAATGTCAATAGTACAGCCCTTATTTATAGCTAATATTTCAGATTTTTCTGGCTTAAGAGTTCATAAGACAAATGATCATAACACAAATAGCATCAAGTGCATGCAGTAAATAAGATAGAAACAAGGCTAACATAACATGATTGATTGAAACTTTAGACTTTGAAAACTGTTGGAGAATAATAATCTGGTTGACCCATTGAGGAGGACTCTGAAGGCTCCGTAATCATTGGTGCCTCTTCCAAACTGCTATTGGTTTCAACTTTCATCATTGTTGGTGGCACTGCTAAAAAAAATGAATTTAGTTTTTAGGTACTTCTACTTATAAAATTAATGCTTATCAAATTTGAATTAATAGTTCACCTCGAGTCACCAATCAAACTTAATGATATTATTATTAGCATGTGAGGTTTTAAATTCTGTGAATCAGTCATGCAACATATGTGTAAATAATATATACATGAACGTCACGTGAATCCAAGTACAAGAATTTGACACAAAAATAAATTAGAGATACTGAGATGGAAAGCATGAGAGGTGGAAAAACTCAAAAAAGGAATAGAAGGTGACTACTTTTTTGGATTATAGAGATTTAACATGTGTTATGTCTAATTATGAAAAACTGATGTGTTTTTATTTTTATTTTTTATGAATATAAAAATAATTTTTGTTGATTATTAAAGGACTAAAAAGTGAATATTAGCGAGAGAGTTAATTGTTGAACAGTGTTTTAACTTTAAATCCTCTTGCATTTTATTTTTATTTAAAATTGTCCAACAATGCTAAGATTTCGTTACAATATGTACAACATTGTTGTTCTATTTTCCTTTTAATAAATAATAACACTCATTTTTTAGAAAGTCTAGAAAATCAAATACACCTTCAACTAGTTTGAATAATTTATTAAAAATAAAATTTTAAATAATTTTTCCACTGACTATGATTCTTACGAACTTATTTTATTACTTAAATTATAAATAAAAAATGAATTTAATATTAAAAATACTAAAATATTGTATAGGATTAAAGATCTTTGATTGTATTAGAAACAAAATAATAGAATTTAATTATTAAAGGACTAAAAAACTTGTTAGTGTATTTTGATTATTAAACAAAATATTAAAATTTGTTGAAAATGGTTAATTTTGTAGTAACATTATCATGTGAAGTTTTAAATCCTACAGTCATGCAACATGTGTATAAATAATGCAAGAACGTCACGTCGTTAGTTATAATCCTATCACTAATTTTCAAAAGGAAGAAAAATATCTTGTGAATCCAAGTATAAGAATTTGACACGAAAATAAGTTGGGGATACTGAGATTGAAAGCATGAGAGGTGGAAAAACTCAAAAAAGGAATAGAAGGTGGCTACTTTTTTTGGCTATAGAGAGTCAACATGTATTATGTCTAATTATGAAAAAGTGATGTGTTTTTATTTTTATTTTTTATGAATATAAAAATAATTTTTGTTGATTATTAAAAGACTAAAAACCTTCTAGAAACACAGTTTTGGATTTATTAAATGTATTGGCAAACACTAAATAAGTAAATATAATTAATCCTTACTAACCCTTTAGGTTGTTAGTATATAAAATACTAGAGTTTGATTATTAAAGGACTAAAAAACTTTGAGAAAAGCTTAGTATACAAGCGATTAGGGCTTGTAACTATTACAAGTTCATTAACGCCTAATCCGCTAAAACACGCTGCAACTCCTACGTCACTTACACGCGCCATACAAAGATCCCGCGTTTGTATAACTACCAAATTTAAAAGATTTGTTTCCTTCTTTGTTTTCTTTCTTTTCAAATTTCATCGTTATTCTTCTTGCGCGTCTTCCCCTGGTTTTTCGATCGTTCTTTTCCTCTCCTTTCTCATTGGTTTGTTCTTCGTCATTGACGTTAGTTTTTCTCTCTGTAACTCCAGCTTCGTTTTGACATGGTGTATTTATAGTTTTTGACATAGTGTATTCTGCAACCTCTCTGTTGTTGATGACCAGTTTGTTCCGAAGGTTGGAATGACCTTTACCATCCTTGAAGATGCTCGAAAATTTTACAGAAACTATACCAAGGTTGCAGGTTTTTCTACAAGAGTTCGGAGCACAAATAGAAAGGAAAACGAGATTAAGAATCAATTGATTACATGTAGCAGAGAGGGAAAATGAAACTCTCATAGCAAAGACTCATTTGATAGGAATTGGAATGATTTTCTGCTAAACTTTGGTCTTATGGACAACAAGTGGCTTTCATGTAGTGTTGAGTTAAAATTTGCAGCAGGGGTGTAAATTTAATTTGTTATCGGGTGTATTTATAGTCTGTGTTTGGGTGTATTATGCAGATCTCTATGCAGACCGTCATATATGGATTTCAATCTATCTGATCACCACTTCATATTATAGTACCTGTAAATCAGACATTTTGAATACACCAGAGAGAGTTTAATTAATTTTGGTCTTGTGGACAACAAGTGGCTTTCAGGTAGTGTTGGGTTAAAATCTGCAGCAGGGGTGTAAATTTAATTTGTTATCGGGTGTATTTATAGTCTGTATTTGGGTGTATTATGCAGATCTCTATGCAGACCGTCATATATGGGTTCCAATCTATCTGGATCACCACTTCATATTATAGTACCTGTAAATCATGCATAATTCAGAACTCTTTCTCTTTCTCCTCCTCATCTTCTGCTGCTTCTTCTTCTTCAAAAACGATTTTACCATGAAAAATCGAAAAAAAAACGAGAAAACAGAGAGAAAAGACGTAAATGAAGAAGAAGAAGAAAAAGAGAAAAATGAGGAAGAAGAACGTGCAGAAACGAAAGAAAAGGAGAAGAAGAAGAGTAAGAGGAAGAAGAACGTGCAGCAAGAAGAATAAGAAAAATTTCAGAAACCATGAAAATCGAAAAAAAAAAAACGAAGAAGAAGAAGAGGAAGAGGAAGAGGAAGAGGAAGAGGAAGAAGAAGACGAAGAAGAGAAGAAGAAGAAGAAGAAGAAGACGAAGAGAACCGTTTGAGTGGGGCGCGTGTAGTTACGCTCCATTCAAAATGAGTTAATGCGCGTGTTAATGAAGTTTGGGCTGATAACTTGTAAAACTTGTACGGCCTTTTTACTTGTATGTGTAGCAGGCCCCAAAAACTTTTTAGTGTATTTTATTTAGATTTGTAATAAAATTCACTACAAAACTATTTTAGTGTTTTAAAATCAAATTTAAATTTTTATATTTTAATTCATTTAAATAGCATTAGTTTAAAAAGGTATTTTAGTTTTTTAAAATAAATTTAAAAAAATACTTTAGTCTTTTTAAGATTAACTAAACTAATAGTTTATTCATTTAAAATCAAATTCAAATGTCTAACTATATTAATACAATTAAAAAACAAAAGGATATTTTTGTTTATCTAAAATAAAAAAGTATATTTTAATATTTTTAAAATTAAATTAAAATATTTAATTTCTAATAAAAATTAAACAACCTTAATAGTAACCGAATATTTTAGTCTTTTATAAATAATTTTAAAAGAGTATTTTTGTCTTTTTAAAGCTAATTTAGATACCACTCTTAAGTGTGGGACAACTAATTTAGATGAATGCGTTATTATTTATGATGGTTGTATAAATATTTATTTAAAAATTTAAAACGATAAAAAAAGATATATAACAATTAATATTTTATAAAATTAAATTATAAATTTTTTTTATAACAACTTATGAAATTATATATCTTAAAAATCTAACAAAGAAAGTTTCATAGCAGTAAAACCAAATCAACAAATAATAACATGGAAGGAGAGAGAATTTAAGGATGGAGAGAATGCCCTAATGGAGCAAAATAAAATGTATTTTAAAAATTGAAGAGAGTAAAATTAAACTATTATTATTATTATTATTATTATTATTATTATTATTATTATTAATAACTAAAATAGCTAAAATTATTAGTAATACACCATGTGTTGAATATGGCAAATTAAACTCCAACGTTTAAATTTAAGGTGATTTGTTTAGTTTTAAATTAAGTTTATATTTTATGTTTATCATTTGTGATTACAATTACTTTCACTTGGAATTGTAATTGAAATAAATCTTGGTGTAACCGATATTTGAGTTCAATCGGTTTATTACAAGTATATGGAAGAATATATATCACCGTACTTCACTCAGTTTCTTATAAATACGTGGCTGTAATTCACTAGGTTTGTTACAACTGATTCACTCAGAATAAGTAACATTCTCTTCTTTGTTTTTTAAATTTTCCTCTTCTCCATTCTCCTCCTCCATCACGAGATCGACGCTAAAGGTGATGGATACTCCAATTTCACAGATCGATCTGCAAATGGTAGCAACCACAGTAGATCAGAACAATCAAATGCAAGAGAATTTAAATCGAGCCAGCTTGGGAGAAAGTTCAGGTACTCTTACCTCCTTCGATAGCATCGATCCTGAGTTCAAATCATTATCATGCTTGAAAACTGAGCAATGTCAAGAACCCTAACATAAACAATTAAAATAAGTGAGCATATAAATTAAAGAGAAAACAAACAACAAGTGGAGTAGAACAGATCAAAGAAAACGAGGTATAAAAACTTCTGACCGCAATACACGTAATCATCCTTGATGTTCTACAACTACAATGAAAATTAATAAATTGACTGTTGAAGTTGTCCACCCATAAATGGTACCAAATGTGTGCATGGCTCAATACACCTCATTTTCATTATTTGGCCTTTGCTACTATTGAGTATGTTATAAGCTATTATGATCTTAGAAAGTTTGGTAGGAAATTGTTTTTTACTAATAATGCTTTCAAATAAAACTGTGGCTTTTACTTTTATCTACATCTTATATATATTTGTGTTAACAAGCATTTTCATACATTTTCACCAAACTAATGAATTATACTATTGCATTGCAATGTTTTGAATTTATTGAAAGTATTGGCAAACACTAAATATAATTAATCTATACTAACTTTTTAGGATGTTAGTATATATTATATATAAATAAATGATAATAATATTGAAAGGAACATATAAAGAAGTTTTCGACTTGATATATGCATATTTTTTATGGTAAATACTATTATACCCATTCTAAAATAACATATAAATTATTCTTTCTGATATGTCATATTCTAATGTATGTTTATTTATTTTAAATTTTTAGTAAAATTTGTTAGATGACTAATTTATCTAATAAAATAAAAAATAAGAAATTGATTTCGAATCATTAAAATTTGTTGAAAATTTTAAAAAATATTTGAAAAATAATGTCATATATTACTCTTTTAATTTTCACACAAAATCTCTGATTTTTGACAAAAATTAAATAAAAATTCAGACTTTCATAAAAAATAATTACAAATTAGCTACATTAATTTTTAAAACATAAGATATAAAGTGTTTCAATTTCTTCTTTTTTCATATAATTCGAAACCAAATTGTATAGAATAAATTTTTAAATTTAAAGATTTACTTGATACAATAAACTTTATAAATTAAAAATTTTCACGGTGACACTAATTTGTGTTTCTATTTTTAATTTGTCATATCAATATTTTAGTTTAGAATTTAGTTAATATAAGAAAATTTTTAAATTAATATTTTAATAAATATATAACAAATGTATTAGAATAAACATCGAATTAGTATGTGACACATTAGAAAGAGTAATATACATGTTTTTTTAAAGAGGGTAAGATAGCATTCACCATTTTTTATTATCCTACAATAACCTTCGTATAAAGAAGTTCACGACTTGAATGGAATTATAAAAAAGGTTTTTAATAGTTTAGAAGGGAGGGGTTGAATTTATAGCCTCTTTTTATGTTTTTAAAATTGAACGATAAATTAATTTTTTAATAAACATGCAATTATTTAAACTGCGAAAATGTAATTATTTAACTGTACACACTTATATCAGTTTGGTATTGCCTATGAAAAAAAGTAAAAAGATAAAAGTGACAAAAAAACTATTTCAGATACAAATTGAAACATATATTTTTAAAAGAGGTAATGACCAATTCGATATCCGAAAGATTCAAACGTTGACATTTTGGTACCCAACTATTGATATTGACAAAAAGGTATCTAAATGATTTAAAATTTTGTCAAGCGTGTCCAAGAGCTTGCCGGAACATAGCTCCGTGAGTACGATGCTTACGTGGTGGCCGGTTTTTGCTGACAAGGTTAGTGTTATATTAGATGGAATTTCTAATTTTAATTATGCTTATCCTACTTGGAAAATAAACTAAACCTAATTTGAACATTAGTTTTGCCCCAAATTAATTTTTTCCTAAAACCCAATTAGCATATACCAAGTTACTAGTTACTGAGTTACTGTGGTTAGTGTGTCACTAGTGAAAATCAAAGGTCACATAGAGAAGAAGAGACGTTGCTCTCGAAGCTTGGCGCGAAGAAGAAGGATACAAGACGAGAGGCATTGTCGAATCAAGGGTAACGGTTCTCAAGTGGCATCGTGGGATCACCATTGTTCGCAAGGAGCAACCCTACGAAGAGGTACGTTCTGCTTCATGTTCTTTGTTTAAGTTCTGGTTTTGTTACATTTGCTGGTGACATCCTGTTTATTCATTGTATCTTCTCTCTACTATTTCTTAGATGGATCGTTTAGTTACGTTTGTGTATCATCACATGGGTTGCTTGAAAAAGGTTAGAGATGGGAATGTGATATACGAAGGGGGTTTAGTCACTGAGATACACAGGGTGAATGTGGAGACATGTAATTTATTTTTTGTTGAGGGGTTGTTTTTAGACCTAGGTTACCCTGGATATAATGAGGCGTATTGGCTAGAACCTGGTTTCGAATTAGGTCAGGGTCTTAGAGTACTGAGGACAGATGCTGAAGTGATGAGGATGTGTGAGAGTGCAATTAAAAACGACAACATTGTTCATCTCTACTTTGATCACCCTATTGATGCCAACCCTGAAATCATTGATGACGATGTGGTGTCTTCTGGTAGCAGTGAGAGTGTGGTTGAGGTCAATCCACCCGGTGATGAGAGGAAAACTGAAGTTGTGAGTGAGGAAACTGGCGAGGTTAATCAGTTGAGTAAGGTTTTAACAGTTGTTGTGAAGGAGACTTTGAATGAAGTTGTGATTGAGAAGGGTGTTGATGTTAACGAGTCGGAGGCCGGAGAATGTGGTGTTATGAATGAAGATGTGAATCACAGGAATGGGGATAAAGAGATTGAGCAACCTGCAGCTCCAGAAAAAGTTAAGAGGGTGAGAAAGAGGCATCCAAGACCACCACCCAGTGGTTTATCACAAGAAAGGAGAGCTGCTGAATCTGAACAGCCTGAGGGTGATCCTCTAGAAGATGAAACAGTAAATGAACAAATACATGAGAGGAATGATGATGATGCACATGTTGCCAATGAAGGTGCTAACAATGAAGAACCCTTGGTGGATGAGATGAGGGCAGAGGAAGCAGCTACTCAGAATGCAGGAGGTAAAAATATTATTTCTTTTTTGTTCTAGCATTTTTGGATAAGTATTGGTTTTATGAATCCAATGATTATGATGCACATGTTACTTGTTTAGTTTTTAGTTTCATGTTGGACCAGATTTAGTATTACTTGTTATCAACATTACTGTCATTATGCCATGATATGTTTTTTGGGGCAAAACTTTTGTTATTTTGGGTCTGAGGTATGTTACTCTGGATACTTATGGATTATGTTTTCATGCTATGAGACAGGTGTTTTTATATAGCTTCTGTTTATGCCTTTTTTCATCAATGGCTAACTTATCTTATATATGGCTTGCTCACAATTCAAAAGCAATAACTCAATCACAGAAGACAAATAAGAATGCATCCATTAATTCATCTCAATTACAATTAGGAGAACATTACAAATAAACAAAATTTCATTCCTAAAATCTTAAATTTGACCATTGTCTTCCTATTTAGCCATACACAGCAGACTCAAAACCAGATTTAACCCAAGCAATACACAGATAACAATCAACAAGAACTCAACCCTCTTCAGTTTCTCCTTCATGTCATTAACCACAGGAAGCACCATCATCATCCTATCCCTTTCCCGGCCATCACTATCCTCCTGGTTGATTCTGCTTTTCTTTTTTGGGTCTGCTATGCCCACCATGTTGCTATTCTCCGAAGAAACTTTTCCTTCCACACATTGGTCTTCAATTTCATCCAACCATTGAAAATACCCACAACGTCTTTGTGTGTTCTAGCATGGCACAAAAATTTCATGAATCAGAGAAGATCGGAAAGTAAATCTGAAAAGTGGAGAAAATAAACCCAGGAAGAATGCATCATTTCCTCACGTAACATCAATATTTTAACCTTACCTTCCACAGAGGGCAACGTAGAAACCATCTATCAGGGTTGCTACTTGTCTTCGACTTCAACGGAACCACCGGAAGGGGACAAAAGCAACACCCATCGTAGATTTTACTACCAACTCCAGAACCACCATCAACGTCGAAGGCTATGGATGAGTGCTTTCTCACGGTTCTACCTTTTCCAGGAGCCCTAGCTGCTTGCATCTTCCAGATTGGGATCGTGCTCTACGAGAGAGCGAGGAGAGCAAAATTGGGTTTTAGGACAAAATTAATTTGGGACAAAACTAATGTTCAAATTAGGTTTAGTTTATTTTCCAAGTAGGATAAGTATAATTAAAATTAGAAATTCCATCTAATATAACACTAACCTTGTCAGTAAAAACTGGCCACCACGTAAGCATTGTACTCACTGGAGCTATGTTCCGGCAAGCTTTTGGACACGCTTGGCAAAATTTTAAATCATTCAGGTACCTTTTTGTCAATATCAATAGTTGGGTACCAAAATGTCAGCGTTTGAATCTTTCGAATACCGAATTGGTCATTACCTCTTTTTAAAAATTGGACTCTACACTTTAGATAGAGCCCATAAACAAAAAGACAAAAAATACCACTTACCCTTGCTTAATAAGCCTTGTGGCTTATCTCTCTCTCAATTCTCTTCTCCTCGTTTCAAGGGAAGAGAGTACAAAAAATTGGAAGGAAAAAAAAAGTGCTTTTTCAATTAATATTTTTTTTTTCAAAAATAAGCTGATTATTCATTTTATTAGAAAAAAAATATAGTGTCCAAATGAGCCCAAAAAAAGAAGGAGATATTCCATTAATACTTTTTACTTGTAATATTTTTAACAAGTATCATTAAAATACCAATTATACTATATATAATTAATTAATTAATTAATTATTAAATTAGTCATTAGTATAAATAATTAAAATATATATTAAATTTAATTAAATAATACAAATATTTATACACAATTTTTTTATGTGCATGTACCAGCCATAAAATGTTAAAATACTAAAGTTGGATGTTTAAACATTCTTATATGAATTTATACACTAAGATTGAATGGAATGTGGCGTATGATACTTTTTATTATCCTATAAATATGATGCTTAACATAAAAAATTAAAAGAAGTGAACGTATAAATTAAAAGAGAAAAAGAAAATGTGAGCAATAGAACTCATTCGAAGAAAAGACTAATGTTAGCAAGTAATAGTAACAACAGTTTCCATGACACTGCAACAACAATAACACCTCCTGTCTTATTAGGTAATAGAGAAGGAGGAGAAGATACACAACAACAACAAGAACGACATGAAAGTCCTCCTGTCTTATTAGGTAATAGAGAAGGAGGAGAAGATACACAACAACAACAACAAGAACGACATGAAAGTTGGTGGAAGGAAGCAAAGCGTCAACTATTGTTTTCACTGCCCATGATTCTTACGAATCTGTTCTATAACTTAATCACTTTGGTTTCTGTAATGCTTGCTGGCCACCTTGGTAATCTTCAACTTGCTGGTTCCACTCTTGCTAACTCATGGTTCAGTGGCACTGGTGTCTCTCTCATGGTAACCATACAATTCTTTCTTACTTTTTTCTCACTTTCTTATCTGGTTTAGTTAATTTGTTTGAAAACTTATCTAAAATATCAACATTCATTTTAAATACATAGCTAAAATTATTATTAACACACCTTATGTTGAATGTGACATTAAACTCTAATGTTGTTTCCCATGTTCTTATCTTAGGTTGGATTAAGTGGGACACTAGAAACACTATGTGGGCAAGGATTTGGTGCAAAGGAATACCAAATGCTGGGAATTTATCTCCAATCCTCATGCATCATATCTCTTGTTTTCTCCATCATCATATCCATGATTTGGTTCTACACACAACACATCTTAGTACTACTTCACCAATCCCAAGACATAGCAAAAACAGCAGCACTTTACTTGAAGTTCCTTTTCCCAGGCTTGTTTGCATATGGATTCTTGCAAAACATTCTTAGATTTCTTCAAACACAATCTGTTGTGACACCATTGGCTATTCTCTCAGCTATCCCATTGTTGATTCACATTGGCATTGCATATGCATTGGTTGAGAAGACAGGTTTGGGTTTTGTTGGTGCACCTATTTCGGCTTCTATTTCACTATGGATAGCTATTGTTTTGTTGGCTTTGTATGTTATGTTTGGAAAGAAGTTCAAGTTGACATGGAAAGGATTTTCTACTCAATCTTTTCATTATGTATTGCCAAGTCTCAAACTTGCTCTACCTTCTGCAGCAATGGTATGGTATGAAACATTAACAAACTCTACTTTTTAACTTTTTCATCTCTTAAAACTTAAATTAGTAGTAGTAAAGTCAAAAACTAAAAAGTTACCAAAATAAAAAAACAAAAGCAAAACTGACTAGTTCTTTAATTTTTAAAATTCCAGTTATTAAAGAATTTAATCTTTTTCTATCAAATTCTTTTATTAGAAAATATGGGGACTAAATTTTTATTTTTTATTAGAAAAAAAGATTATAGATTAATTTGCCAATTTCTTTATATTAAAGATTAACAGTATTTTCTAAAATTAACAGTATTTTCAAGTCAAATTAAGAGAATACTGTTGCAAGTTAGTTATAGAGAATTATATTGATGAATCTCATTAATTATGTTTTTTTGTTACGCAAGTTTGGAATATTGGGCTTTTGAAGTCTTGATTTTCTTAGCTGGACTAATGCCTGATTCAGAAATAACCACTTCCTTAATGGCAATATGGTATGTATGGTTCTAATAGTTTAGATTTTTATTTTCAAATTAATTAATTTTACTTTAATTTCCATAAATTTAATTCTCCTTAATTTTTCTTAAAAACAAAAATCTGCAGTGCCAACACAGAATTCATTGCATCCATGATCACTTATGGTCTCAGTGCAGCTGCAAGGTTAGTTAATTGAACGTTTTCTTATGCCTTAGATCTTATTATTATTTTTTTCAATTATTGAAAAACCTTAGTTTGATGACAGTACCCGAGTTTCAAATGAACTAGGAGCCGGCCACCCAAATCGAGCGAATCGCGCTATGAGAGTGACTCTTACTCTCTCAGTTCTACTTGGTTTGTGCTTTGTTTTGACACTTGTGACTGGTCATAATATATGGATTCAAATGTTTAGTAGCAATTCTAAAATAAGAGAGGAGTTCGCTTCAATAACACCCTTACTTGCGATAGCCATATTACTAGATGCTGTCCAAGGTGTCTTATCAGGTTTAGTTTCTCCGAGCTTTTCTTCTTCTTTGTCTTCAAATTTGATCCTCAATAACAATTCATTCCAAGGTTTAAAAATTATTAAGATAGAAACTTAAATGCAGTTATCTTTATAAGAAGTTGATAGTTGAGAATCATTAGATAGTAATTTAGTCAAACATATTAAATTATCTAATAGTTATCAACTATCAACTTTATATAAAAACAACTTGAATATTCACCAATTATTAATTAAGAAAATGGATCAATTTGAACATATATGCAGGAGTGATTAGAGGATGTGGCAGGCAGCACTTGGCTGCATATGTCAACCTTGCAACTCTTTATCTCATTGGTTTACCAATATCATGTCTTCTGGGATTTAAGACTAATTTGCAAGTCAAGGTAAGTTTTTGAAAAATAAGCACATATTGGTCTTTTACTTGTGTTTATTATTCATTACTTAAAGGACAAATTAGTAATTACACTGTATTTTTTTTAGTTTTAGTAAAATTCATTTAAATCACTCCCCTATTTGTTTAAATGACATTTAATTTTCGTCCATTTAGGACGAAAAATTAAGTTCTGTTTATAGAAGTATTTAATGTTATATTTTTTAAATATAAAGGTGTATTTAGTTTATATTTTTATTTTTTATTTTTATTTTCAATATTTTTATTTTAAAATTTTATAAAAAAAAGAAAAACAATAAAATTATTTTCCTGTTTCTATCTTCTGTATATTTTCTATTTTTTTATATAAAATTTTAAAATATAAAAAATACTAAAAAAAAATACAAATCAAATACACCTTAAGCCTTAAGCTATCGAATTTATTGTTATCTAAACCTTGGAGGAAGTTGATATTAATTTGATTTTTATTGCTGTTGAATCATTATCAATTTTCTTTTTTGAAATTTATGTTGTGAAACAGGGTTTATGGATAGGGTTGATTTGTGGGCTGGTTTGTCAAACTGGAGCACTATTATTTTTCACATGGCATGCCAATTGGTCCAACCTCCATCTCCCTCTAGACACAGATAGACACAGAGATCAACCGATTATTGTTTAACTCATTTCCAAATTACAGCTGAGGCTTTAGCTGAGTAGTCCATTATGTCTCTTAAAAAAACTCATTTCCAAATGTTACTAGATACACCATTATTTCTTGATCAAAATAAGGTGTCAAATTAATTTATTTCTGTATTCTAAACTTTTTTTCATGAGAATAGTTGTAAAAATTGAATCAGTGATGAAATTGGTTAGATTATTGATTTATTGGTTTATTAATTCAACCAATAAATTATTAGTTGAACCAATAAAATTAGTTCTATATAAATAAAAAATATAAAATAGTAAAAGATTAAAAAAAATTCAAAATACATATCTTTATCAACATTTTAAGAACAATCAAGTCTAAAATTCTAAAGATAACTACTACAAAAATGGGCACGGATTCGGTATATGCACGAGAAGTTTGTGCAACAAAACGCCAAAAAACTATTTGGCGCACCCAAAAAATATCAAAATCAACATGTATGTTTTTGTAGGATTTTTTTCACAATTACACATAAAATAGAGGGGTAACTTTTTTTAATATTTTTAAATGAATACATTTCACTTAGTTGTTAAAAGCCGCTAACCTTCTCTTCCAAGTTCTCTTCCTCCCCTTCCTTTGCCGTCACAAGTCGCACTGTCCCTTCCATTATCTCCACCACCAACAACGACTCAAACCTCCCCACCGCCTCTCCTACTCGCTGAGATTGTGAGCTGGGCCGGTGAAAATTATGAGAATAGAGTCGCGAATAGTGGCGAGAAGAATCGAGAGTATTGAGCTGCATGTGGTTTTGCCAGTGCCACCTTTGCCACTAATGAAGACGCATTTGAGAGTCAGCGTCACATGCGGTATCACGTTTGGCGTTGATACGGAGTGAAGAAGTCGCCGTCGATCAACCAAGGTTTTGGTAAGTATTTTATGTTTGCGTTGGTGTTATTATCAGTCATTTGGGGTTTGCAATGGAGGTATGATGATGGTGTTTTCATGTGTCGTGTTAGATGTTTATGACTTTTTTTATGATTTTTGTCAGATGGCTACGCATATCACATTTGTTTATCGCCATCGGGGTTGGTTAGAGAAGGATGCAGATGGTGGGGTACAGTATAATGGTGGTTTACTGAGTATCATCGAGAGGGTGCATGTTGATACTTGTAATCTATTCCTTGTTGAAGGCTTGTTTCTAGATTTAGGTTATACTAGGTATAATGAAGTTTATTGGTTGGAGCCAGGGATGGATTTAGCTAACAGGTTACGGGTGCTCAGAAGGGATGCCGATGTGGTTAAGATGTGTGATGCTGCACTGAGGAATGAAAACAGGGTTCACTTGTATTTTGAGCATCCAGTTGATATGGATCCAGAGTATGTTGATGAGGCTGAGGTTTTTGCTAACGAAGATGTTGAGATGCCTTGCTTAGAAGACCAGGAAAATCATGACCAGGAACCGCAACAAAACGAAGAGGAGGAAGGATTTGAACATACAGAAGTAGAGGGAGCTCCTTTATTTAATGAAGCAAATGAACAAGAAGATCTCCCACAGCACGAGGAGCAACAACAAGAAGAGGATGAACCAACGTTGAAGAAAGGGGGTATGATGAAGCATTGCCAGAGGAGGCTGGTACTGAAAACATTTCTAATCAAAGTCAGGCTGGAACAACTGAAAATGAGGCCCCCAATGAAGGAGACAATCAGCAGACCCATGTTGAAGACCATGAGAGGCCATCGAATCCTGAAGAAGTTAATGGCAGGGGAAGAAAACGCAGGAAGAAACATGCGAGGCCCCCACCATCTGGTAGAGATCAACCTGCACCACAAAACAATAGTGAAGGACATGCTGGTTAGTATATGAATTGTAGATCCTAGTAGTAATGTTGTTTTTTTTTTGGGTTTGTAAATGCATTTGCCATTAACTGTCCATTAATTAATAACCTTAAACTATGAATGCATAATGTTGTTGAACTAGATGAGGATGCGTCTTGTGGGGTTCAAGGTCGGAGAATTCATCGAAGACCCCGTCCATTCGGCCAGAGGATTCTGCCACCTAGAGAAGAGAATCAGGCCCCAAGGGTGGTTGTGCCTAACTCGAATGACATTGATGAAGAGCCTACTGAATATCAGTATCACTCTGAAGAGCTACACACCCCACCAGGTTCTGATTCTGAGGATGAAAATCCAGTATTCCCTCAGTATAATCCTGATACAAAGTTTGGAAAAATTAGACTGGAGTTAGGGATGGAGTTTGGCACGATGCAGCAGTTTAAGGATACAGTCAGGAAGTATAGTATTCAGATGGACAGAGAGGCATTTTTTCTCAAGGTTGAACCACATAGGTGTAGGGTCATCTGTTACAACGAAACATGTCCATGGGAAGTTTACTGTGCAAGGAGAAACCAGCCCCCTAGTTACCAAATCAAAACACTGGTCGATGAGCATACATGTCCTAGGAGTAATAAAAGCAGGTCAGTCACTTGTAAATGGGTGGCCGAGGAGTTGATTAGCAAGATTAGGGTATGTCCTAACTTGTCCCATAGAGAGGCTCGAGAAATGTTCAAAGTTGAGTTTGATATTTGTGTCGGAGAGAGAATGATGTTTAGGGCAATGGAGAAGGCTAAGGATGTCATCGAGGGCACAGAAAAGGAACAATATTTGAAGTTAAGGACTTACTTGACTGAGCTGCATAAGGCCAATCCAGGATCCACTTGCCGTATGAGCACAACACCACAACAAGAGGGGCTGCCTAAGTTTAGAAGTCTATACATCTGTCTAGAAGCATGTAAAAGGGGATTCAAGCAAGGATGTAGGCATTTCCTATGTCTTGATGGAGCATTTTTAAAGGGTTATTTTGGGGGGCAGCTGCTGACAACCGTTGCTCAGGACGCCAACAATCATCTATTCCCAGTTGTATATGGAGTAGTTGATGCAGAAACAAAGACCAATTGGAAAGAATTCCTAGAGTATTTGTTGGATGATATCGGGGATCATAGGCAATTTAATTGGCACTTCATGTCTGACAAACAGAAGGTTAGTAATTAAATTGTGTGTGCAATTATGTTATAGTATATGATGTCTAACTTAGTTATTTACAGGGGCTAATACCTGCTCTACAAGAAGTTATGCCAGGGGTTAAACACAGGTTCTGTACTATGCATATGTGGAGGAATTTTAATAAGCGTTGGAAAGACCTAGAACTGAAACAGTTGCTATTTCAATGTGCAAGGGCACTGACTAATCAGGAGTTTAATGAAGGTATGGATGCCATAAAGAGAATTAATACTTCTGCTTGGGAATATCTGTCTAAGTATGAGCAAGAAACTTGGTCAAGATCAAGATTCTCCACTTGGCCCAAAGTGGATAACATAACGAACAACAATGCGGAGTCTCTTAATACAATCATGGTGGGGCTAAGAGGCAAGAGCATCATAACCATGCTAGAGGAGATTAGATATTACCTCTTGAAGACTATGGCTACCCACAAAGATGCACTCATGGCCTACACGGGTAAACTGGCGCCTATCCAGACGAGTAGACTGGATAAGGAAAAGAAGGAAGGAAACTAATGGGAAGCTCAATGGGTGGGAGACGATGAGCATAATGTCTTTGAAGTTAGAAGGCATGGTCGAACAGTTCGGGTCAACACTCATGAAAGGACTTGCACTTGTAGAAAGTGGCAACTTACAGGTCTGCCTTGCTGTCATGGAGTTGCTGCAATTCAAAGAAAAAATCAACGACCAGAAGATTATGTCCACCATTGGCTGACTATGGAAGCATACAATAGAACATACCAATTTCACATCAACACTGTCCCTAGTCAAGAATATTGGGCTGATGCAGAAGGGCTGCCGTGTCTCCCTCCACCTTATAAGAAGCCAATAGGAAGACCTACAAAGAAGAGAGCAAGACATGAATCAGAGAGACAGAATGGGAGCCAGTATAAAATCAAGAGGAGCTATGGAAAGACAAGTTGTAAATATTGCAAAAAGGTAAATAAAAACTCACTTAATCAATGTCTGTTGATATTGACTGTTCTACTGTGTTAATGCTTGGAATGATGTTGTCTTTGTAGGTGGGACATAATTCGAGGACATGTCCTGATAAGAAGACTCCTGCTGCAGCTGAGGAAGGTGAAGATGTACAACAAGCACTTGCAGCAGGTCAGCCGACAAGAGGAGGAATTGTGCCACCCAGGGGCTTAGAAGACATGTCAGACTTAGAGCAGGAGATGTTCTGGGAAGAAACCATGGATGCAGTTGAAGAGGAGCTCACCCAAGGCCACCCACAGTCTGAAGCTGATGAAGAGGTAGCTCATTTCTCAATAACTGTTGTTTACACTTAACTCACATGTACTAAACAGACTTTATTTGTTGTAGGCCAACATCAACACATCAGGTATAACAAGTCATGGTGAAGGAGGGAGATCTGCTATATCCAACCCTGCAAAGAGAGCACCAAGATCTAAAACTCCCTCCAATGCTGCTGCGGCTGCTGCTGCATCTACTAGCAAGGAAAGATCCAGGGTCAAGATGCCTATTAGGAGACACCC
This sequence comes from Arachis duranensis, assembly GCF_000817695.3. Taxonomy (NCBI): domain Eukaryota; kingdom Viridiplantae; phylum Streptophyta; class Magnoliopsida; order Fabales; family Fabaceae; genus Arachis; species Arachis duranensis. The sequence continues at coordinate 8,398,920 of NC_029775.3, forward strand.
CTTAGCCCAACCGATTATGAGGCCCACATCTCCAGCTCCAACAGCCCAACCCAATGTGAGGCCCATAGCTCTAGGCCCATCTGCCACTCCAGGGCCCAACCCACCATTTAGGCCCCCACAGATAAGGCCCATTGCACCTCCTACAACACCTGCTGCTGGTTTAGGAGTTTTAGACTCCACAAGGTCTCCACTTGTGTCAAATGAAACCATGAATGGTGCATCTAAAGCAACCACTTCTAGGTTCTCAAGGTTCATGCCAAAACAGTCAACTTGAGGAAAACTTGAGTGCATAATTAGTTGATCTTTTTGGGTTATAAGTTAATATTTAGTTGCAGTGGTTTATCTAGTTTTTTGGGTTGTATGTTGATATTTACTACGGTTGGTTATTGTCTTTTGTTAGACAATTTGAGTATTTTGATATCTAGTATTAAGACTGATTACCCAGTTTGTAGTATTTTGGATGGAACAATTAGTTCTAATGCCTAATGTTATGCAGACCAATTAGTTAATCTTGTGCCTTTACCAATTTTTAGTTCTTTTGCCTTTACCAATTAGTTCTAATGCTTAATGTTATGAAATTACTTTTGATATCTCAGTTACCATTTTAGTTAGATTCACTTCACTCAATTCATGCTTCTATTACTGATGCAATCGAATTCAAGACACATTTCCAATTCCTCAACAACTGACTAAATAGCAACATCAATGTCAACATAACTTCTAAGCAACAACAACAATTAACATTCATTAATAAACCCTGTCCTACACTCATCCCTTCTCCTACCTAACCAAACAAATCAAACTCATACATAAACTTAGTACAAGTCCACCCAGAATGAAACACACAAGCAATTCAACTCTCTTCATCTGCTCTATCAACATCTCTCCATCTATGTGTGTCGTCTCAGTCTCAATACTGGTAAACCTCCCTTTCAAGACTCCACATGTATTGCATACTACTGTGCCATTATTAGAGGATTCCTCCACCCCAGCAGATTTCTCAATAGTTTCATCCATCCACTGAAAATAACGGCACCCAGTGTTCTTCGTCCACCCAACACAGATACAGTTCATCAAGCTCAATTCTCAACCGAGGGGGGAGGGGACAAATGTAGCAGCATATTCATACATACCTTCCACAGAGGACACCTGAAAAACCATCTTCCTGGGTTTCTTCTTGTCTTCGACTTCAAAGCCACCACCTGAAGACGGCAGAAGCATGTCCCATTATATGGCTTCCTCACGTGTTCTTCGACCCCTTCGGAGCTACAATTTTTCATGGACTGTGTCCTTCGATTACAATTTGACATGACTCTGCTTCCACCATGCATGGCTCTGGTTAGGGTTTTGCTTGCTGGTCAATTTGGGAAAAACGTTCTCACCTACAACTATATAAGGGAGAGAATGGATTGAGAGTCTAATACGAATGCCACGTTGGACTTCTGTTTGACACATCAACAAACTCCGTTTAACGGAGAAGGGTTCTCCTCACAGTTGGACAGATCTGATCCGTTTTTAAATTTTTCAAGGGTATGATTGTTGTTATCGAATTCTAGGGGTATTTATGTCAGCGTTTTACAAATTCGGGGCATTATTGGTAATTTACTCTTTTCTAAATCATATTATTATAAACTATAAAGTTACTCTAAAAAAATTACTAATTTTACATAATTATTTTTTGTATCATTTAATTATAATTAATTAAATTATTTTAAAAATTATTAATTTAGGTTTTAAAGTTTAGAATTTGGGTATTAATTTAATAAAATTAATCTAAAAAATGCTAATTTTTTTTATAACATATTACTATACTCTAAATAATTAATAAATTTTTCTGACATTTTACAATAATTAGTAAAATTAATTTAACAATTATTAATTTCTCATATCATATTATTATGATTAATAAAATTACTTTAATAAAATTAATCTAAAAAAATTATATTACTATAGTTAACTAGTGTATGTCCCCGTACACTATACGGGATAATTAATAAAAATATATAAATTTTTTTATTAAAAGAGATTAAACAAAAAATATATATAATAATTATTACTATAAATATTTTACAAAGTTATAATTAAAATTAAAGTTTAATTATTTTTAATGTTAAAAATATTAAAAATAATTAGTATTTGTATTTAGATTGGTTGAGTGGTCATCTCACTCATCTACCTAAATAAGTATTAGAGTTTCGAATCCCGCCTTGTCTATGTAACAACTCACTGGTTAGTGGCATACTCTTAATAAATGGAGCGATTAGTTCTCGACCTGCCGAGTTGAAAAATACAGTGAAAGAAAATAGTATTTGTCTTGAAAGTAGAACAATTCTCATTGATGATAGCAATACTTATGGAGATTTGCCTTTGTTAAAATTTAACGGTGACAGTTTTATTTATTGGTATCATATTCATTTAGAAAGTCAAATAATATGATCAACGTTGTTACCACCGGTTAAAATTTTATATTTTATGACATAATTTTCAAGCTTCTAAACTTATAAACTTATGTCATTACAAAAGCTATTAGATTGATTAATATTTCTTACAAAACCAAATGACTACACTATCTTATAATATGATGTACAAAATAATTTTTTATTTTAAAATTAATTCTTATTAGTGAAAAAATTCAAAATATTTTTTTACACAAATTTAAATTTAAATTTGAATTCAGAATTGATTAACAACTCACCTTTTTTAAAATTTTAATAACAAAAACAAAATTAGTTAGCTGCAAAATATTTAACATTTAATAAGTTTAATCATTTAAATTTTAATTACCAAAAATTAAGTTAAAAATTAATTATAACTTAATAATATA
>NC_029775.3:8401862-8459724 GCF_000817695.3 Arachis duranensis
ATAATTTATTGAGGATTAATTTATTGTCTAATTTTTTTTATAACCTTTGTAGTATGTGAAAATAGTGATATTATTTTTTATTATTATTTAAAAAATTATTCATAATTTTTTATGTAATTAACTTAATTAATAACTTTTATTATTTTTTTCTACCAAAAAAATCATGTTTATATTATTTGTATATTTTTTTAATACTAATAAATATATAAGTATTCGTATTATTATATTTATTGTCTTAGATAATGCTTAAGTTACTTATTTTTTATGTTAAATAATATAAATTATATTTTGTATATTAAATTCATCAATTTATCCATATTAAGAGGAGAAAAATTATGCAATAGATCATATGTTATAAAGATTAGTTAATTTACATATAAATTATTTTTAGAAAAATAAAGAAATAATTTATCACATATAATAATCTTTGATATATGTAGTGTTATGTATACACTACCACAAAAACGGAAGATAGTGGCGGACAACTAGCAGCTATTTTCATAACCGCAGCTATCTAATGGTTTTCCAACAGTTTTAGCGGTGAAAATTGAAAGAGCAGCTATTTATTTTAGTTTTGCCACAAATTTTGAAGAACCGATGCTAATCGACCTTTTTTTGGCGATATTTCAATCTCCCCCTTCCCAAAAATACAATAACACTCAGCAACTGCATAAAAAAGAAAGAGAGAAACCTAAAGAGAAAAGAGGGAAAAACAGAGAAGAAGAGGGAAGAGAGGAAGGAGCCGAGCCGGCGCTATTGGGTTCTCCGCCGCTGCTGGGTTCTCCGCCGCCGTCGCGTTGCCGTGCCGTCCGAAAGCCAGAACCGCAAGAGAAAGAACCGCGAAGAGAGAGGGAGATCGCATCAGCTCACCGCGAAGCCAGTGCAGTCGTCGTCCTCATCGCGGGTCTTCACTCTTCACCATCGCGTCTTGCCACCGCCGCCACCACTAAGCTTGCCGTCGTCGCCACTGAAGCTGAAGAGAGAGAGAGAGAGAGAAAGAGAGAGAGAGAGAGAGAGAGAGAGAGAGAGAGTTCGCGAAGAGAGGGAGTGCGCGCGCTCACGAAGGAGAAGAACGACGAAGAGTGAAGGAGAAGCAGAAGACAATGAACGCAGGGGAGAAGGAGGAGGTCCGTTCTCGCACCGTCCTGCTCTGCTGCCGCCGCTGCCGTCGATTGGGGTCAAGGCCGTCGCCGTCGCACCCTGTTCTCGTCGCCATTAGGGTTTGCTGCTGCTGCCATTGATAGATCTGCCGCTGGGAGGAGCCGAATAGGGAGAGGAGGTCGCCATCGCACACACCGCCACCAGTTACAACCGTCACCGAAACCAGGACAGATTCACTGGTGACTCTGCTTCTTCCTTTTTTTTGAAACTGTTCTGCTTCGATTTTGTTCCACTATTCTCCTAACTTTCTTTCTATGTACTTTAAAATTGGTTTTGCTCTTTTTTTTTTACCCAGTAATTGCTTTGTTTCATCGATGATATGTCTTGTTTGTTTTTCAAATTTAATTTTGCTGCCTGACTGGCAATGACATACGTATTGTATATTTTATTGATAGTTTGAGGAAAACAAATGATCTTCTGAATCAAGAAGTGTCAAAATTGCAGAAATAAGTAAATTTCCTGTTGATTCACTTTCCATATTCTCTGAAAAACCTCAAGGATCACCAATATTAAGTTAATGAATATTATTTTTATGTAGATTCAAAGTTTGAAACATAAAAGTGAAATGAAAGATGTGGGAAATCAAAAGCTTCGCAAAAATATTAAGGAAGCTACAACATTGGCAGCAGATGAGTCTTCTAAGCATAAAGTAATGCTAGAAATTTTTGAGTCCACTATTATTCAGGTATCTTCATTCTATTTACCAAGGATATAGTTGAAATCATTGACTTATATATATAAATGTCTCGATTGCTCAACTTTCAATTCCACACTTCTTACTACAAACTGCTTTAGTATTTGAGCATCATGTTTCTTTATAAAAAATGCTTAGTCATCCAAATTAATGGCATAAAATATTTCAGAGAGAATATATGAGAAATAGAACAAATCCCTTGATTATAATTTCAAGTACATCATCCTGAACTATTTGAGAAATAGAGAAACACAAGTTATTAAACAATTTGAGCTTGGTGTTTACGTGACACTAATAATAAAGCCTAATGGTGTCAAAATTTTCAAGAGAGTTAGATTCAGGTATACTACAGTTACTTGTTTATCTGATAAATTCTACATTTTCAATTTCTGTATCAGTGTGATTTGTATTGAACATATGAGTCACTATAAGTCAGCTCCACAACAAGGCCAGAAACGGGGTAGAAGTCGCCCCACAGGGTCTGGGAAGAAATAGCAGCTGGCTTCTCTTGGTAAATATATGTTTCAACTTTTATTATGTCTTGTGATGAATTGAAGTTATTATAATTTAATGTTGAATTGTTACTGTTCTTGTTTGAAAATATTTATTGGAATTTATGTAAAAATCCCAATTGTTCATAGCTTTTGCAGCTTAACTATCAATTATAAAAATGCTTGTCTTGTGAAGTAGGATTATTCGTAACCTTCTCTTCCAAAGTATGAAGTAGGATTCTGATTGCGAAATCAGCATGGTATTATTGTCTTGTGTTGTTGTTTCATTCTAAGGCACCTTTGAAGTCTCAAGTCGTTAGGAATAAAATGGCAACTGCTGGTGTAGCAATTGAGTATAGATGCCTTATCCGTACCATCAATAGGAAAAAGACAATCTCTACTTCGGTACGTGTGTATCTTATATATTATGAGCTTATCATTCTCATTTCTCAGTGTGCTTTTAGGAGATTCATGTTAATTGGCAATTTTTTAGTAGTGCAAACTTATATCATAGATAATCTTGTGACTAATTGTAGGCATAAAGTTCCTAGTCTAACTCCACCATGTGGCATGATATTCGTCTCCCCCACTTGTAATTATTAAGGGCTCTCAGATAGATAATACTGATTCTAAAATAGGGAAAGTGAAAGGAGGATAGTTGAAGCATCACTACTAGTGTTTCTTCATTCAGCTATTCTCTTTTACCTTTTTTTTTCTTAATCTCTTAATGGGCATGGTTTACAATCTCATGTGTTTATGAATTACTCAAATTTTAAAACCCAATTCTTGTTTGATCATATTTACAGTCACAGAGATCTCAAATTTCATCTACTGTAATTGATTTTAAACCTGTAAATTTATAGAAATAAAAATCTCTCAAGAAATACTAAACAATATTTGATACCAAACTAACTCCCAAAAACAAAATAGTATTCAGCATGAATTAATCTAAACCAACTCAGCTGTATATGGACTTATGAAAATTATCTAAAATATTTGTTATAAATATGCCAATGTTTCCTGCATAAGTCCTTTTCACTATTAATAACTTATTTTTTTAATTGGAAAAATGCATCGGAGGTGCTGTTGTGTTGGAAATTTTTTAGTTCTGAATCTTGTTTTATTCATTGCATTATTGCTTGCTTGTTTTTTTGACTAGAAACAAGTTGCTCTGCAAAATTTCAAGGACCAAGTTTAATGCACTCAGGTAAGGAATATCATATAGTAGTTGAAATATTGAGATTAAAGCATCGACAACAACTACAAATTGTAATGCCTAATGATTTCAGATTATAAGTTATATTAGGACTATGAACTATGCTAGGTGTAAAAAAAATTTAGCCACCAAATCAGCCACTCATATAAAATGCATATTGGAATACAAAATACACCTTGAAAATGAGTTAAACAATATATGTATTCATACACAAATACATAGTGGCTGATTTTTGGCATACATATAACATTTTTGTAGCATTATAAGTTATATTCCTTTATGTTGAAATAGCTGTAGAATCAAGTTAGGAACATATTTACAAGTGATGCTATGTTATAGTTATTAGGTGAATCACACTAGGCCTCCTCGCTTACATACTAACATTATAGTAGAAACAGCTGCCTGTGGGGGCATTAGAGTGACTTTGTTGGTGAGAAATTTGAAGAAAAAATCATTGTGGTCTAGGATTTTGTTTGTGCTGCACTGTCCCGAATTCTTTGAATTATAATGACTTCCTTTTATTGTTTGGTAATTTCATTTGGGTTGGTGTTTTCAATGGTGTAGTTTAACTCTTTCTATTGTAATAATTTTCATCTTCTACAATAAAAACAGAATGGTCCATGGTCTTTTCAACCACTTTATATTGAGTATGTTTTATTTTTGTAGAAATATAAAATCTTATTGTGGACTCTTCTGGTAATGGAAAAGCTTGTAGACATTGTGCATTTTTTACATTTGGAGATACATGAAGCATTTGGCAGTGCTAGTGCTTTCAGGAACTACAAATAATTGATTATGAGCATTTGGCAGTATGGAATATCTCAGTAGGGTCCCGTTTTTTGCACTCAATCTCTGCTGCCTATCCACTAGAGAAGACCATTATTAAAATGTGCATGTTGCTTCTGTCATTTTGTTTTGGACATGTCATTCTCTTGATTTGTTATTACTTTACTCTTGTGATGTTTTAGCCATCTTTAGGTTGCTCTTATTTTTGTGTTTGTTTAGATGTAAAACATGTATGCGGTAAGAATCCCTATTAAACATTTTCGTTGTATTTTAATAAAAATTTTACAAAAAAATCATGAAGTCAGATTGATCATAATTGTGACAGGAAATGAAAGATCAAGGAGTGATTTACAACTAATTTGTAATTATTTTACTTGTGATATTTTAGCCATTTTTATCTTGTTCTTATTTTTGTATTTGTCTTGATGTAGAAGCAATATAATTGAGTAGTTTTATGAAGTTAATTTTTTTTAATATAGTTGTGCAAATTGTGGGGGTTATAAACCTCCGCAATACACATTTTTTTTTAAAATACATTCAAAATTGCGGCGGTTTACAAACCGCTGCAATATTTTTAAAAAACTTATTAACCAAATCGTGGCGGTTCAAAACCGCCGCAAAATCAATTATCTGATTTGCAGCGGTTGTGCCAGCGGTTTTCTAAAACCGTCGCAAAATCAAATCTCCACCCCCTAATAGGCAACGCTTATAGAACCGCTAGAATTTCGTTTCGCAGCCATTTTAAACCGCCGCTAATCCTTAAAATAACCGCCGCTATTCGGCATGTCTCTTGTAGTGATATATTAGGATGATCTATTTTAATTATGTGAGTGATTATTATTATTCACTTTTTTATTAAGATAGTAAATAATATTTAAAATTAAAAAAGAAAAAAATAATTATAATTTGTTTAGTTTGATTATAAAATCTATTGTAAGTATACCTAACTTTTATATATACTAAATACAATCATATTAATAGTATAATCTTTATTACAGCAATGACTCATGAGTAAGATCAACCTAGGCCTATTGTTAGGATCCTAAATCCGAATTAGGTTCATTGTCTTAAAACCCAATGCAGATAAAGTTCACGTGTCCTATCTCAAATCGGCTCAAATTGAATTTTTGTTGTTAGTTAGATATAGTAATAGATACTCGTGTGGGCATTGCGGACTCCTTTCGCTCTCGTTTAAAAAAATATATATCCCCTGTCCACTCTCCATCTTCGTCTCAAGTCCTCCTATTTAATTATCCCCTTAACGAACGATACTCACGATTATTTATAATATTCTTTGAAAATTTTTGAAAAAAATAACAAAAAAAATTATAATATAATAATAATAAAATAATCAATTCAATATAATTTAACACAACTCATAATATATTCATTATAAAAAATAACATTTTAAAAAAATATATAAAAACATCTTCCAAAAATTACTAAATTTAAAAAAAAAATATATATATATATATAAGGATAAATCAGTAATTTTATATTTGCGTGGATTTAACGGGTCCCTTGAAGAGGGTATCTATGTCCCCATTCCAGTCTATTTCACATGGATAGGTCTTCACCCGTAAAAATTTCACTGATCCTCATTTAGTCCCAAATTGCAAGTAATCCGGCGAATATCCATTTGGCTAGTCTTTTTTTATATCATTCCAACTGCTAGCATTTGTTGGTTCGTTCGTGACGTGAAACTACTCTAACCACTTAGTAAATTCCTAGATAAACAAAGTTCAAGCTATATCATTCTCATAAAGTCACATGTTTCTTGTTATAACAATATTAATAGAAAATAAGTGGTTAAACACTAAATGAGCCACATTTTTCATATATATAACAATGGCTAATATCACATATTATAACTTGTGAAATCATATTATAAAATATTGATAAGTTTGGACAACTTTAAAAAAATAAAAAATGGAGAATGCAGAAAATTGAGGATTGAGGAGACCACCAACCTGTCCGAGAGAGGACGCAGAGGACCGAGACGACGACGACGAGGCAGGTTGCTTGCGAGCCAAAGACACGACGGCGCAGGGGAACCATAGAGGTGACGTCGTCGAAGACGCACCGTGTTGGCGAGACAAAGCAGAAGAGATTGCCGGTGGTGAGGTGAGGTGAGGTGAAGTTGAGAGAGATTAGGGTTCGAGTTTTCCTTTTTTTAAAGACCAAAACGATGTCGTTTTGGTGAAAAAAAGAGAAAAAAGTTTCGAACTAGTCGAGTTACGCCGATTTGCCGGTTTTTATCCAAACCGGACGGTTCACCTGGATGAAGGTAGAAAGGAGAGCCTCATTAGACTGGTGACATTATAGGGGTGGCAAACGTGTAACACCCTAACTTTTAGCACGTCATGATCGTACCAAAAGTAAGGCGTTACGGACCTGATTTCCTTTATTATAAATTTACTATTGAGCCTTTACGTCGATATCGCGTTTCAGTTTTTAAGAAAATTTCAGAAAAAAGATTTTAGTAATTAAAATCACATAACAAAAGATTTTCAAATAATAATAATCACATAATTACTAATAATAATAGATGCTATACGATTAAATTCAATGTAAAACTCAAATACAATACCTATCCCTCTGGATAAAATAAAAAACCCTAAAGCAACAAGGACGAGAGAACTCTATAAAAACAACAGGAATCACAAATAAATCTACTAATCGTCTGCAACTTCTTACTGAATCTCCGAACCTGTGTCACTGAAAGGGTGGAAGATTTGGGGTGAGAACAAACCACACGTTCTCAGTAGGGAATGGGAATGCCGTAAAAGTAATGAAATAAAGTGCAAATAATTAACTTTACTCAATAAAATATATTTTTATCAAACCCTTTGAAAATACTCTTGGTTCTACTTTAGACAATTAATTACCTCCTTTTAAAATCTCTTAACTCAAAACAAATCTTAAATATAAAACTAGTCACATTTTCTGTCTCTCAGCCACATAGTTAATCCTCAGTCAAACGTCAACTCGTAATCACTTTAATACACTCACAAACAAGTAGTGCAAGCAAGAGATTCAATTCAATATACAAGCAAGTCACAACAAGACAAATAGTACAAACACAAAGTAATAAGACAAGCAAGCGCAATCAACTGCAAATGTGCAAACAACATGATGCATGTCTATCCCTAACGCAGGCCATGAACTCATGTGTCGGTTGCTTACCCGTTCCCGACATTACCCAGGCACAAGTCCCAGGTATGGCTTTCCAGATGCATACAGTGTGCTTATAAGTCGTACGGCCAGGCCGCATACAGTGTGACTTTCCAAATCAATAAGCGTACATCTGGAAAACAGTTCTCAGTGTGTGGGCGTCCCCACTTTACATTTGGCACTAAGGCCCAAACAATGTCACATCTGCTCTCCTGTGGCAGACACTTCATTAATTAATATATTCCTTTAATCCTTGTTCTCTACTCTCCTGTGGCAGAGATCCTTTTAGTTAATATATTCTTTAAATCCTTGTTCTCTGCTCTCCTGTGGCAGAGATTCCTTTTCTTAATAAACCGAGTTCAAATCATTACTTAAAACAAAATCTCTCCTTAAAAGATTGGATTTAAAACATTATATTTTTCTTAAAAAATCAAACTTTAAAATAGAATAAATCTTTTCTTAACTAAATATATATCAAATAGTTTAATTTTTCCAAAACCAAATCTTTTAAAATAGTATTCCAAACAAAACCTCAATTTCATCAAAATTTCGGCAGTATCTCCCCTAAAACTCGGGATATGCCACCCTTTCGAGTTTCCTCTTTCTCAACAAATCACGATCTTAACTCAAAATCAATCTTAAAAACCAAAATCAGCATTGCCAAACATCTTTAAAACCATCACAGATCAAACATTCATATATTTGCAATAATTCAGTAAACTTCTTAGGCATTCAAAGTTTAAAATACTTAATTTAATAAAATACCCCCTACCTCCGTATGAAATTAAAATCAACGAAAGTTTTGGAAAAACTTTCTGATCGAGCTGCTGAAGAGGAAAGCGTCAGAAATCATCTGTGCCTCCTAAAAATCTAGTTGGCCGAACTGAAGAAAAAGAGAAGTTACGTCATCGTCAATTTCTACCGGATAAAAGTAACGCCAACATGTAGAAGAGGAGGATACGAACACTTTTACCGGATTAAATTTTTTATTAGAGTTACGAATCTCAAGAAATTGGAGCCGAAAACTCATGGTTTCCATGGAAGCTCATTCGGTCTTTCTTTCTTCTTTCTCCCAAGTTCACTCAGTGAATAATGAATAGAAGGAAAAATGATTGTGATAAGTGAAGTTTTGTGGTGATTAAAGCATTATAGGTGTCATTAGTTAATAAGGAATGAAACATGTATCATGATATTAACATATATATACATATATGTATTAATACAAGCTACCCTAGGTTTTTCTTACTTTTTGTTTCCTTAATGGTTTCGGCGGATAATAATAATAATAATAATAATAATAATAATAATAATAATCAATTTTAATTTTGTCTACTAAAATAATTTTTAATAAATAATTCAAACTAATAAAATAAGTTATAATCAAATTAAATTTTAATAATAATAAAATTCTATTTAATTATTTTTGTTAGAAAAAATTTTCTTAAAAACAAAGTTCAACAAATATAATAATTCATAAATAGCTAATTATTTAATTTTCGAAAATTTGGGGTCTTACAAAACGGGCCTAAACCCATCGGGTCGGCCCGCGTAACCCGTAAAAAAAGGCGGGTTTGGCTGAAAAATTGGAACCGCCAAATAGCAAAAGCCTGTCTAACCCGCACCGCTTAAACCGCGGACTTTGGCGGGTTTTGGCGGGGCGGGACGGACTTTCCCGCCGGCTTAGTATTTTTTTGGCAAGGGGTATTTTTACAATTTTTTTTGCAAAAATCCAACTTACAAGAGAATGAAGATGAAAATTGAGTGTTTTGGATTATGTTTATTTTGTTTCAGAGACAATATTTATAATTATGTTTTGGATTATATTTATTTTGCTTTTGGAACAATATTTATAATTATATTTTGGATGAAAACTTGGTTTATAATTATATCTACTTGTCTACTTGTCTACTTGTCTACTTGATATACTAAAATTGGGTTTTTTTCCAGCTAATAAAGATGATGTGTCGATCCCTCGTGATTCCATTTTCCCTCCAAAATGAATGCACTTTTCTCTATTCTAAATTGGTTGTGGTAATCATGATAAGAATATTTGATTCTAATCATAAAATGATCAAATCTTATGATATTAATAATGCACATTGATTTTAAATATTTTTAGTTATTTAAATTATATTGATTTTAAAAATATTTATATAATTCTAATTCTTATTCATTATCTAATAATAATAATAATAATAATAATAATAATAATAATAATAATAATAATAATAATAATAATAACCCGTATATAAAATCTTATATTATCATTTCAATTAAAATAATAATACACGGGTAATTATAATTTAAAATTGAAGTTATAATTTTAAATTATCTGTATATAAACTATTTCAATTACTCGTATACTAAAATTAGATTTTTTCCCAACTAATAGAAGTGAGGTGTCGATTTCTCATGAATCTATTTTCCCGCCAAAATGAATGCACTATTTTCTCTTTTAAGTTTATTTTATAAAAATATCTTTATTGTAATTATACTATAATTAGCACTTAAGTAATAATGCATAATTATACTAATTTAGGAAAATATCTTTATTATAGTTATATAAAATCAATATTTAATGCATTATTAAACTACTTATCAATTATAATGGAAAATATTTTTAAATTACAATTAATTATATTAATAATAACAATAATAATAATAATATAATATGATAATTATATGATAATGACACCGGTTATTAATAACTAATTTATATTTCTCTGAATAAATTTATTTTAGAAAAATATCTTATTATAATTATATTACAATATTACAATTAATATTTAATAAATAATACATAATTATACTAATTTAAGAAAATATTTTTATTATCTATCTATTCTATCTATCTATCTATCTATTCTATTATATAAAAATCAAATTTTTACACTTAATGATAGAACTGATGTGGCATGCTCTTGAGGTATTTCCTGATTTATTTTATTTAATTGGTTAAAGTAAATCAATTATAATTAATTAATTATATCAATTAATTAATTTGATTAGACATTTAAATCTCACCATTTATTATAATTTATATGAATTGATTAATTATAATTAATTATATTAATTAATTATGCAATTATATAATTAGTTATTTTTTTATATATCTATTGTATTGATCATTTACATTAGTGAGATTATTTTTATTATTAATATTTATAAATATGCTATTATTTATATAATTAATTAAATCATCTTATTTGTTTAAATTTAATTCTATTAAATTAGTTATTTAAGGTGCCATCGCTATTTCTATTTTTAAAGAATTTTTTAATATTATTTAACAGTTCTAATAACGTAATAACAATCAAAAAAGACGGAACAAAAATTTTTTTAATGTGAAAATAGGGCAAAAAGAATAAATTTATTTAATAATTTTTTTAGAATATATATGTTTTTTTTATAGATAATTATTGTAAGACATGAAAAATTATTAAATTCTAACAATAATTTTTTATATATATGTTTTTTTAATATATATGTTTTTTTTTTGACAAAATTTTACTCATGATGATAATTCTTCTAATGGTGTAAATGCGAAAAATTATATTTTTACTTTTTGATATAATCGATATATTTTTAACAATAAATAGTAATTAATCCCTCATATTTTTAATCAACGCACGATAGTTTCTATTTATAGATATTAATGAATGATTGTTTCTTTAAAAATAAAATGCATTATGATTTTAGGTTATTTTATAATTAACAATAATACTTGATTATTTCTTTAAAAATAAATTACATTATGATTTTAGGTTATTTCACAATAATCATTAATGTTCATAATATTGAATTACTCTAAATTTTTTTATTTTCTATCGTTAGTAGTTAATCCCAAATTAAAAAGATTATGTTAAATTGTTGAATAGTCAAAGTATAACCGGAGTTAATTTAATTTATTTGTTTATTAATATAATTGATTGAAAGCATAAATGATAAATAAGACAAGCAAATAATTAGAAAAATAAAATGTTAGTAATTACTTAAAATAGATAACAAAATAAGTTATAGGGTATTACTTTATTTAAATTATTAATAATTAAAAGAATAAAAGGTTAGTAATTATTTTTAAAAATGACATTAAATTTAGTTTTATGGTACTAATTTATTTGAGTTGTTGAAAAAATTTTATAATTTTCAGATTTATACCTACTAAATTTATGAATCTTATTTTATTCTATTTTAACAAAAAATTACATTTTTAATTATTTATTTAAAAAATATAGCAAAATAAGTTATATTAACTAAAATTAATTATCAATAATTGATATCAATTAATTGATTGTATTAATTTGTAAAATTAATAACGTATAATAAATGTTGTGAAATTAATTATAATAAATTAATAATTAATAAATAAATAATTAAAAATGACTTTTTGTATTGCTTTTTAATGGCTGTACGTTTTTATAATTTTACTTTTTCTTTATCTCTTTCTTTCACATTTATTTCTTTTAATTTATTGTACTAAATCAATTATACTAATTATTTGTATTAAATAATTAAATACTTTTTAATGGGTTATTATAACTGTGTCTTTAGACTATAGGATAAAAATATTATAAAAAATATTTTATAAAAATTGTTGAAAAATAAATATTTTTAAAATGTGTCCTTAAGACATAAATTAATTAAATTATTTTTTAATTTAATATGTTTGATTCATTCAATTATATTAATTATAACTAGTCAATTATGTAATTTGATTTGATTAGCATAAATATTTTATTATTTAACATTTTATTTGATTCATTAAATTGCATTAATCATAACTTTAAATATTTAATTTAATTAGAGTAAATATCAAATTATTTTAAATTTTTTTAATTCGTTAAACCAAATTAATTATAACTAATTATTTATAATTTTTATTTTTATTTTTTATCTTAATTTTGCTAATATTTTTATATGATTTTGTTTTATATTCTTTTTTTATTTTGATTAATAATTCTTAAGGGTATTATTATTTTATTTAAAGATAACTTAAATTTTTTGTAATATTTTTATAAAAGTTGATTAATAGGTTTTTCTTCAAAATATTTTTTTTTGAAATTTTGTTAATAAGATCGTATTTTGATTTTTCTCTTTCATCCTTTGTATTAATTAATTATATTAATCTTCTATTGTAATACATTTTTTATCTACTCCACACATTATCTTTTCTATCTTATTTTATTTTTTTAATTTCTCTTTTTACTTTATTTTAATTATTTATTTTGCTTTTGCTTCTCATATATAGATTTATTATAATTCTTCACATGTTCTTTTTGAATTAAAATAATTATTTAGGTTATATTTTACCATTGATGCTTTTATTTTGTTTAGTATATTTTTTTTAGTCTGTGTTTAATATAATAATCTGTAAATATTTATTCTATTATATAAAAATTAAATTTTTACACTTAATGATAAAATTATTGTGGCATATTTTTGATGATGTTTTTCGATTTATTTCTTTTAACTCATTAAATTCAATTTATTATAATAAATTAATTATATCAACTAATTGATTTGGTTAGTTACTTAAATATCATACGATTTATTATAATTTCTATCAATCAATTAATTGTAATTCAAATTGAATGATTATTTTGTTACAAAATTATTATTTTCTAATCTATTTATGGGCAATACATATATTAATTATAATAGTAAATTAAGCTATTTTATATTAAATGATTTATATAATGGTCATCTCATTTATTATCATAAATGCTGAATTAAATAAGTCATTATTACTGTAGATTTAGAATTAAATTGAGATTAAAACCAGAAATACTATTTTATTTTATCTTTAGGGTTTAATGGGTGTCATACTCAGATATAAATGATGATGACTTCCAAATTTTGGTCTCCAATACATCAAAGTCACATCCGTAACTATTTTTCCATAAAAGGAATTGTGATTCAACTTTATCAAGGATACAGAAGGTTTTCAAAGAACAAGGGAATTGTCTGAATTTGCACGAATTCTAAATGTTCGAACTTACGATGTTGTTTCAATTGGTTGTCATTACGAGAATGACTCTAATCTATACGTGTCTAAAGACTAAAATAGATTAAATATTATGTAAATAATTTATTTCTAATATTGGTACTTGATTAAATTAGTTTTAGAGAAATTTAAATTATTGACTCAATTTATACATTACGACTATTTTTTTTGAATATATTATTTTTACATTTTTTAATATACATTTTTTTTTTATTTTTAAGTTTATTTTCTTTCTTGGATATATGTATCACCTTTTTTTCTTATTTTATATTTCAGATTAGTAATATAATTATTAAGAAAAATGTATTTAAAAAAAGAAATATTAAAACATCACTATTTAACAAAAGGAAAGATATGTGGAAAAAAGAAAAACAAAAAATTAAAACATCACTATTAGAAAAAAACTGTTAATATGCATATGAATAGGGTCGGAATTGAGGAATATATATGGATATAAAAAATAAAAAATTATTGCACGATTGTAGAATAAAAAATAATCATATATATAAAACGAAATAATTATAACAAAAAATAATTAATATATAATTTAAATGTTTTTAATAATTGGTAATATGGAGTTTAACAAAATATAATTCATATATTTTTTATTTATGTATGTGTATATATATTAAGAAAAACTACCATAATATATATACACGTACATATATTTTACAAAATTAATATATACGTATATATAAATAATAAAAAATTATTATAATTTTTGAAAATTACACATGAACTCTTTTTTCTCTCAAATAAATTTATTCTAATTATATTATAATTAGCTCATAATAATGCATGATTATATTAATTTAGGAAAATATCTTCATTATAATTATATCAAATCAATATTCAACGCGTTATTAAAATACTTATTAATAATCAATATTTTTAATCTTTCTAATTATATCAATTGATATAGTTCTAATTCTCATTCAAGTGCATTTAATATCAATATTAATAATTAATTCTTATAATTATTTTTATACTACTAAAAACTACATATAGTTTTTTTTTTAGAATAAAAAAGGTTGTGATTCATAATATTTTTGTAAAGTTATATCGTATGTACACAAGATTAAATAGATAACAAATTGAATGTAATTAATATGTTTTATTTTCTGCTCATATTTTTTTATAAGGAATGTTAGGGCTAGCAACTTTTGTGATTTGTAGCCATCAAATAGCCATCAAGATGGTTTTAATGGTGTGAGATTAGTGTGAGATTTCATCCAATGGCTCACTTTTCTTTGCTGGTTACATGCTAGCCACAATTTAACAAAGTTGCTGACCCCCTAGACTTTTTCTTTTTTTATTAATTATTTTACTTTTTATATTTACAATAAATATTGAATGTAAAAAAAAAATAATATTGAATGTTATCTATTTTATTTATTTAGAGTCATAATTAAATTTGATATAATTATAGCAAGTATTTAGAATTAATAATAACATGATATTATAATTTTAAGTTGTATAATATAATAAAAAAATGTAGCAATTTATGTATGATTCCTATATAGCAATAATATTATATATATACTTATATATCTCCTCTTTTAGCTCTTCTTAAAAATATTGGCATATAATTAATGTCGATAACATATATATTAAACAGGTATCTCTATTAAATTAANATATATATATATAAGGATTAATAGTGAATTGTTACCATTATTTATCATCTAAAAAATTCGTACTTCAAACATAGATTTATTATTTTTCATACCTAAAGGCTACTAACTACGATTCTATCAACAGTGTTACATATGGTAGATTATATAATGAAAAAGTTTGAAAAATAAAGGCAAAAATTATAAGGTTATGGAAAGTCTTATCCAAATTTGACAAGAATAAGACGACTTCCATAGAAATGATTCTCATAGATGATAAGGTAAGTTGATTATTTTTCATGATTCTTTCAAGGGATGCTAGGTCCATTTTATAAATATTTTTGGTTCATATTTTAAGTTTATTTGATAAGTAAACCCTTGCATGAATCAAAGAATGTGCGATTTTATAGATTTATAAGTGCTAATAGCCTTTATATTTAATTTGTTTTATAGTGTGATAATAGCCAATATATTTGTTGGTGGATTTAATTATCTCTATATTATTTACAATCACATTCAGTATATATGTCTGATCTATTGAAAAAAGTAGATTATTAAAACCGATTAATAACTATTTTAGAGGTAATCTAATTAACACTAAATTAAAAAAAATAATACATAATATATTACTTTTTTATTAATCAAATTATTATAATTCAAATTAATTTTTAAAAAATAATTTAAAATTATAATTTCAATATTACGACGATACACGAATAATTACACTTGTTTATTAGATATTTACAGGATTCTAGGAACGTCTCCCTAGACGAAGCGTGGCGGGCTTCCCCGCTTGCCACCCTAGGTGACAACAAGCAAGGGAATGAAGGGAACACCTTGGAGAAAGCTGATGACGGTGGTGGCGAAAATGTAAATGGCGAAGATGCTATTGATGTTGATGACAGTGATGCAAAGCTCACTAAATCAGATCGTGCTTCTGATCGCGAGTCTCAAGTTAAGGTAGGTGATGGATTTTCCGTGTTGTATTGCATCTGTTGCTGCTGTGGTTTGTATAAGTGTTATCTATGTTCGTCTCTATGATGAGATTCTAGTGTTTGAATTGATAATCTTATGAGGAGTTTAAGGTCTGATATATAGCACATTTTTTTAGTTTTAATTAGCTCAGTGCCTTAAAGTCATTATAATAAAATCTAGTTGATAAAGAAGTTCCACACTGATAAACCTATTTAGGTATGTGTTCCTTTGTGTGGAGTTTGTATACATTAGAGATTTAGATGAGACTGTGTGCATTTGTGGTTTGCATTTAAAAAATTAGTTTGAGTCCGACGAAGATCAAAACAAATGGTAGTTAGTCGAATTGCTAATGTCAATTACAAAAATGGATCGAATGAGTTGCTAGATAGCATTTCCTGTCAACATTATTTGCTAGTATTGCTACACGTTCAAGCCTAGTTCAAGCCAAGTTCATTTTAAGTTTCTGGTTTCACATTTGCTGCAATTTTTTCTCAGGATATTAAACAGCGCCTCCAGCAACATAAACAAGAAAATTCCCTCAGGGGAAACCAATAAGCAGAAAGAACAAATGCTACTAGATGCTAAGGTACAGCAACTCTAAGATCAACTCATTCAGGCTAAAATCTATCTTTCCTTGCCAGTAGTAAAAAGCAACTCCCATCTTACACGGGAACTACGACTACGGGTAAAGGAAGTTTCACGAACACTTGGAGATGCAAGCAAGGATTCTGGCTTACCTAGGAAGTAAGTAACTATAAGAACACTGTTGTTTCCCTGTTTGTGTTCCCATGCTATCTTATTATATTCAAGTTTATGTTTTCTTCTTTAAGTTTCTTTTACTGCTGCTTATAAAAATGACGAGTAAGTAATTTCTCTACCAAGCTCCATTTCTCGTCATAATATGTGTCTTACTATTGGCAGTGCAAATGAGAGAATGAAGGCGATGGAACAAACTTTGTTGAAAGGGAAGCAAGCTCAAGATGATTGTGCTGCTGTTGTGAAGAAGCTTCGGGCTATGATCCACTCAACAGTGGAGCAGCTCCATGCACACAAGAAGCAGACTTTGTTCTTAACACAATTAACAGCAAAAACATTGCCAAAAGGTCCTCATTGTCTTCCACTGCGCCTTACAACTGAGTATTATAGCTTGAATTCTTCTCAGCAACAGTTCCCCAGTCAAGAGAAGTTAGAAGACCCTCGACTATACCATTATGCAATATTCTCAGACAACATATTGGCTACGGCTGTTGTTGTGAATTCAACTGCTGTTAATGCTAAGGTATCTGTTTTTCAATGTTGCGAATTCTTGACATCAAAGGAAAAATGGTGGAGTGTGCTAGGGGTATAGCTGTGCTTTATCTATTTTAACTAAGAAAGATGGTTTCTATTTTATTTTTGCCCCAAGTTTGTGAAGTAAAAGAAATTAAAAATTATCAGCACTGATGCTGTTTCGATTCCCCATTGACATGACTTGCTTATAATAATTTTATTTAATGAATTTGCAGGACACCTCAAAGCATGTTTTTCACATTGTTACTGAGAGACTCAATTATGTGGCAATGAGGATGTGGTTTTTGGCAAATCCACCTGGCAATGCAACCATTCAGGTTCAGAACATTGAAGATTTTACTTGGTTGAACGCAAGTTATAGTCCTGTTCTTAGGCAGTTGGGCTCTCCATCCATGATTGATTATTACTTCAAGACTCATCCAGCAACTTCTGATTCAAACCTGATGTTTAGAAATCCAAAATATTTATCTATCTTGAATCATCTCCGTTTCTACCTTCCTGAGATCTTTCCAAAGCTCAACAAGGTGCTGTTCTTGGATGATGATATAGTTGTGAAGAAGGATCTGACTGGTCTTTGGTCAGTTGATCTGAAAGGCAATGTAAATGGTGCTGTAGAAACTTGTGGAGAAAGTTTTCATCGATTTGATCGTTATCTTAACTTCTCCCATCCTCTTATCGCAAAGAATTTTGACCCACGTGCCTGTGGATGGGCATATGGTATGAATATATTTGATTTAGTCGAATGGAAGAGGCAAAACATCACAGAGGTGTACCACAACTGGCAGAATCTGGTAAGTGATACAGTTTGGTTTACCTTTTCAGTATGTATCCCATATGATTGGTAATAAATTCACATAAATTATATGTAGATTAGTGACTTTTTTTTCACCATTAAACTTATTAGCTAATAAATAGGCATTTAAGGCATGTTATCAATATGTTTCATACTATCATTCAAAAATTGCGGATAGGAGTATGTATAATGATTTGAACTCGGTTTTACTGTTTGAGAAATGGAATGTATCATGTATGCAACATTAGGCAGTTTGCGATTTCCTTAAACTATTTTTTGACATATCTTGTTTCTTGGTCATAGAATCGTTGACTGATTTTTGTTTGCAATTAAATTGAATTACAGAATCATGATAGACAGTTGTGGAAGTTAGGAACACTGCCACCGGGTCTCATAACATTCTGGAAACAAACTTTCCCACTGAACCGATCTTGGCATGTCCTGGGTCTCGGCTACAACCCCAATGTCAACCAAAGAGATATTGATCGCGCTGCCGTTATCCACTACAATGGCAACTTGAAGCCATGGCTTGAGATAAGTATTCCCAAGTTCCGAAGTCATTGGACAAAGTATGTCGATTATGCATGTGTATTTGCGAGAATGCAACATCAACTCATAGAGATGTGTCTTCTTGGTACATTAAACCACTGATTGAAGTTTTCTTGGCACTAGCCATGCTGCAATGCACCGTACAGCTTTACAATTCTTTTTGTATTGGTTTTCTCTGTTTTATGTCGGTATTTTTTGGATTTGGGCATAGTAGAGATTAAGAGTAAAAAATCAGAGTATCAATTTGCAACCATTGAACCTTGATCACTTACCAATAGAGATGCTAACTGTACTTGTAAATGAAAATAGCTATTTTTAAGTTCTCTCCTCTTTGCCTCTTTGTTGTAGCTTGTATCCTACCATTTCCCTAAACAGTTCCTTTGTCTTGTAGTTGTACAATTCCTTGTTCTTTTATTGAAGTTGACACTCTTTTCAATACCCTTAATGCTATTAATCATTTTTTAAGCTCCTAACCCATCATTCATATTAACTTCATGTGGTTATGTTTTGATTTCAAATGGATTGTTATATGTTTCCTCACCTTGTTTCTGGTTTACAAGGATATATGTAGGTGCTAATATTGTAACAACTTAAACTATCTCTACTATGCTGGTTGCTCAGCTAAGAAGTTAGTTTGATGTAGTAAAACACCTTGCTGCAGTAAACGGTGAGCTTCTTGCCACCAGAATTGAGCTTCTCCTTCTAACTGATACGTGGTAAACTCCATATATTGGTTTTTCGGCACATGTTGAGCATGCAATGCTCTTTCTATGGCAAACTTGGTGCGGAATTTAGAATATTCACAACTTAACCGGCAAGTGCATTAGGTCATCTAAGTAATACCTCAGGTGAGTGAGGGTCGATCCCACGAAAATTGTCGGATTGAGTAACAATAGTTATCTAATTGGCTTAGTTAGGCAAACAAAAAAGGTTGTTTGATGATGTAATTCACATAAAACAATGAACAAGAGAATAAAGAAAGTAAATAAAAGGTTTGGTGTAAAAACAGTGAGAGAAAACAGTTAAAGTTTCGGAGATGTTTACTTTTCCAAATTAAAAGTTCTTACCCACTATTTTAACAATGCATGATTCATTCCATGGCAAACTGTAATTAACTAAACCCTAATCTCTTAGTGATTTAGTTTCCTCTAACCTTCATTAACCGCCACTCTCGTGGTCACTTAATTCCGATTAGAGGGTTAAGTTCAAAAACTAGTTTATAGCCACAAAAACCCTAATTACCCAAAGCTAACAGGATTATATGTCACATATCCCAATTAGTTCATGTAATTAGCAATTTATGAGGAATTTGTTTTCAAGATGTTGTTCAAGCGAGATAACTCTCTCGAGAATCACAAGAACTCATGTAGAATAAGGGTCATACTCTCGTTCCACCCAGATTCATAAGATTAAGAACGAACATTAATTAAAATAACAAAGCAATAATCTTAATTCATAAAAATAAGCAGAGCTCCTAACCTTAACCAAGGAGGTTCAGTGGCTCATAACTTACAGAGAAAATTAGGGTTCTGAAAAGTGTGCGGAAGAGAAAAGATCCAGATCCCCTCTAAAGGGTAAATCTTTTTCCTTTTATATCTAACCTAATTTGATTTGAAAATAAAATAGAATAATAATGTCTAGGCCTAAAAAATTTTATTTGTAAATAAAAATAATTAAAATATGATAAAAGATAACAATTAAAAGCTAAATCCCACTAAAGATGCTTTTTGGGTGAGTTTGACCCATATTCCGGCATTTAACTGGCATTTTTCTGGCGTTTAGCACTGGCAAGGGGGAGTTTTGGCATTTTTCTATCCTCTTCGGGTGCTAAACGCCAGGTTCGGTATTTAGTGCCAGAATTGGCAGTGAATACAGAAGAAAAGTATAGACTATTATATATCGTAGGAAAGCTTCTAAAGTTGGCTTTTCAATGCCATTAGAACCACGTCAATTGAACCTCTGTAGTTTAAGTTAGGCTCGTTGGAATGCAAGGAGGTCAGGGTTGACAACATCCACTTTCTTCCTTTATTTTTTGCACAAAACTCTGCCAAATTTGCCTGAATTTAACCTAAAATAATAAAAATATTAAAACAACCCAAAGTAGCATCCAAAGAGGATTTTTGCACTAAAATATTATGAAACTAAATAAAATCTAATAAAAAATAACTAGAAAATGAAGGAAAAAAAGGTACAAGATGCTCACGCATCAGTGATCATTGACCATTAACCCTTGTCAAGATCTTTCTTAGTTGATTTCTTTAATTGCCTTAGTTTAATTGTTTTTTATATTTAGTTATTGTTTATTTCTTTAATTTCTTACTATTTACATTTTTCGTTATTGCGACCAAACCTCTAATTTCTTTATAGCCAATAATTGAACACTCGATTGTAATTCCTAGGGAGAACGACCCGGAATACTACTTTCGGTTATTTTGATTTGTATTATGACAATCATTTAAACTTTAATTCTTGTTAATTATTGGTTTGAAACTATACTTGCAATGCAATTCTTTTTGTGAAATTCTAGACCGACATAAATCCTCCAACAGAGAGGTGTTATATATTAAACAAGGTTATTGATTTTAATTTTCAAGTATAAAGAAACATTTTGATTTATTGCAATTCACCATAGTGGTGTCAAGTGGGATTAGAATTTTTTTCTAGTTTCTCATAAACTTAAAAATGTGTCTCTCCTTGTTTTATTTTCATTGTCACATAATCTAAGTTATCTTGTCAAATTAAAAATTTTTATCATTAAGATTATCTTAATTTGGTCTCTCTTTCTTTTTTTTTTAAAGTGCAACTTGTTTCAAACAATCTAAGAGTGATGAGTCCAAAAGAGGAAAAAGACATAAACTAAGAGCAAACATGAGTATTTACTACAAGAAAAATGCTAAATATCGTTAGATTTATCATCGGATTTAGCATCAGAAGTTACCGGCAGATTTGGCAATAAATTTGTCGAGTAAAAAAGTTACTATCGTATTTGATTTTCCGACAGTAAATTCTCCGGTAATATTTGGAGGAAAAAAAAGAAAAATTAGTGCAACCATTACCATTAGAATTACCGGTGGATAAATCCGCCCAACAAGCTCAATTAATGGAATGCTACGTTTTGGTTACACACAATGCATTACCGGCCAATGAATTCGACGGTAAATTTGCCCTAAATTAGAATCGTACACGCCTTTTCCCTCATTTTGAAAGACCCACTCTCTCTCTCTGTCTAAACCTCCTCTCTCTCTCTTTCTTTCTACATCTCTTTCCACCAAATACTACAAAAAATGGGACATAAAATGGCATTAATATTATAGCAGTTTTTTAAAACTACCATAATATCCGAGTATTATGAAGTTTTTTATTGATTCCATAATTGAATTGCATTAAATGGCAGTTTTTGTTGATTCTGGTGGTTTTAAAATGCCATTATTACTGCTATATAAAAAATTCTAACCCTAATCCAACTCTCATTTTCTGTTGAAATGCAAAAGTTGAATCACTGCCACATTGATCTTCTTTGTGATGATCTCCTCTGACCGATCTCCTCCGGCAAGGACCTCCTCCAACAATGACCTCATTCAACGATGTCTTCCTCAGCGGAGATCTTCTCTGGTGACCTCTCCTCCAACAACAATCTCCTCCTACGACGGTCTCCTGATCGCGGATTTTACGAATCACAAAATACCGGCAAGTATACCGGGTTGTATCAAGTAATACCTCAGGTGAGTGAGGGTCAATCCCACGAGAATTAATGGATTAAACAAGCAAAATCAACCGATTAATCTAGTTAGACTAGCACATTAGGGTTTTGAAAGGCTTTAAGCATAAACAACAACTAAATAAAGGAAAACTAAAGAAAACAGTGGATGTGAGAAATAATATGAATAAAAGAGTTAAGGTTTTAGAGATGTTAAAACTTCTAGATTAATATTTTTCACTTTCCACCTTGATCGTGAAAAAATACTTTTATGGCAAACCGTTAGTAATCAAACCCCAATCCTTTGGAGATTTAATTTCTCTTTAACCTAATTAATCGCTAATCCCTTAGTGAATTACTTAAGAAAAGAGTTGAAGAACGTTCACTGATTTATAAAGCCACACAATTCATAAGAATCTTCCCTGGTTGATTTTATGTCACTTATCAATCCAGTTTCAAAACTTAAGAATTATGAGAATCGGTTTTCAAGCTTAATTCAATTAATCAACTTTTCCTAGAAGTTAAGAGAATTCAAATCAGAGAAGAATTGTTTCCCAATACATTCAAACCCTTTAAGATGAAGAACAAAAACCTATTCTTGAAAAAAAATTAATGCATAAATCAAAGGTGTAAAAAGCTAAAACATTAATCCATAGAATAATAGAGCTCCTAACCTTAATTGAGGTGAATTAGAAACTCATGTTCTTCCTCGAAATCCTTGAAAAATTAAAACTGCCAAAGCAACCGAAGAAGAGAGCTCCCCTGGAAGAGAGCCTCCCTTTACCTTAAATACTAACCCTAATTTAAAATTCAAATTCAAATTAAAATAGAATCAAATCTATCTAATTAATAATTTCCTCTAGTATAACTTCCAATCTTTATCTCGTTACAATATTCAATTAATGCTGTCATTAATGAACTTGTGATTTATCTTCCAGAAGGTTGAAAAATTAGAGAAGAGTTGATCTTGAATTGAAATCCTGGGAGAAGTTGCAAAGCCCAAGTAGTACGTGGCTTACTCCACGTTATACGTGAAGTACGTTTGGCTTTGGAATGTATTTTATTGGGCTCACGTACAACGTGAAATAGGCTACATTGTACGTGAGCCACTTTTCTCAAATGTTGCCTCCCCTTTTCTTCCTTTACGTTATACGTGGAAAATTCCACGTTATAAATGAAAACCAACTTGTGCAGATGTGTGTGTGCACACTCGCCAAAATTCTCTTGTTGTGCGTACGCATACGTAAAATTGCCCATGTACTACGTCAAATGGTGAATGATAGTTATTTGTGCATATGCGCAGGTCCTTTTTCTTCCTTCACGTAATACGCTATATTGTTCATGTATAACGCCATGAATTCTTTTGTTTTTCAGTGAGCTTTTTATATATTCTAGGGAGCTTTCTATTTGATACTGTTGTCATAGAGAGCTTTCTGTTTATTGCTCTCCATCCTTTTTATGTTCTGTTTCTGTCTGTTTTTCTTCTAAAACTTCCTGAAATCAATGAAATTCAACTAATCAAAGTAATGTTCATTCTAACTTTAAATTCATTAATTATTCAACAGAATTTCTTAATAAATCAATTAAAATTAAGAAGGAAAATCACTAAAGATGCACACGCATCATCTCCGCCGGTGACATCTCCTACTGTGATGATCTCCTCCTTTGGCATTCTCTTATGCCAGCAATCTCGTCCATCGAGCTACTGTTTTGTGAGATTCTCCCCCCACAAACTCGCGAGGTAGGTTCTTCTCCCTCTTTTCCTTTGTTCCATAGTTGTCAGAACTGGTGCACGGAATTTAACTTCGCACAACTGAACCAACAAGTGCAATGGGTCGTCCAAGTAATACCTGAGGTGAGTCAGGGTTGATCCCACGAGAATTGTCGGCTTGGATCAAACAATGGTTATCTTGTAAATCTTAGTCTGGTGGATAGAGATGTTGTGTAGTTGTTTAAACGCATAAAAATAAAGTAAAGATAACGTTACTCAGTGGTTGTGAATCTAACGATAAGAAGATGGTTAAGGCTTCGGAGATGCTTTGTTCTTCTGGATCAATACTTTCTTACTGTCTACTCCAACTGTGAATGATTTCTTCTATAGCAGACTGTATGTGATCAACGCCAGTTGAGAGGCCGCCAATCTTCCTCTAGGCTGAACACCAAGTTTAGTGTGCATCCAGTCTGAATAACGGTGAAGCTTCTGCAGTTCATCCCCTTGGTGATCCTACTCAAAATGCCACAGACAAGGTCGAATCTTCTGGATCAGAGAATGTTGCGCCTTGATTATAGTCTTTACCACAAAGACCCTAATCTCCCCATACCTCGACTGAACTGATGTCTCGAGAAGTACCCAACGAAGTCATGGATTAGCCGTCTAAGAGATGTATAATCAAGCTAGTGGTTCATTGATATCCGATGAAAGACGCTCGCTGAACCCATGTAGAATAGAGATAACTTGTGACGGTTCAACTCATTCATAAGGTTGAAGAACGAAGATACATCTTAGGAGAGAATCAAACACGAGTTGAAATAAAACAGTAGTACTTTTATTAATCCATAAAACTCAGCAGAGCTCCTAACCTTAACCTAGGAGGTTTAGTGGCTCATACTATACAATGAAACTCGAAAATATGAAATAATTTCTATGGTGGTTGAAGAGTAAATTAAGGACATGGAAGAGTAAGTGACAAGTAAGGAAACAAACTAGGATAATGAAGTCTTGGCGGAGGTAATAACTCTTCTCAATATCCCAATCCAAAAAGCAATCAAAACAAAATTCTAAGAACTATGAATGTGTAGAGAAAAAAACCTAGAGGAGGAGTAAAATCAGATCTAAAACTAAAAATTATGCAGAATGAATGTTGTTTCTTGGTCTCTGCATGTTCCATGGTTCTAATCTGCTTTTCTGGGCCGAAAACTGGGCCCGAAATTGCCCTCAGCAAATTCTGCAGATCGCGCACGTCACGCGATTGCGTCGTCCACGCGTTCGCGTCATCCAGCGTTTTGCCTTGCCACGCGTGTGCGTCGTCCACGCCTTCGCGTCGCTTGTGCGGTTTTCATTTCGCGCGTTTGCGTCAGGCATGCGAGCGCGTCACTGCGACTCCCTCTAATTCACGCGGTCGCGTGAACCATGCGTCCGCGTCACTTCTCGCTGGTCATCTCCTCCATTTCTTGTGTTCCTTCCATTTTTGCAAGCTTCCTTTCCAATCTCTAAGTCATTCATGCCCTATAAAGCCTGAAACACTTAACACACAGATAACGACATCGAATGGAATAAAGGAGAATTAAAATACATAATTAAAAGTCTCTAGGAAGCAAGTTTTCAACCATAGAGTAATTTTTCGAAGGGATTGTAAATGCATGCTAATAATATGAATAAGTGGGTAAAGAATTGATAAAACCACACAATTAAACACAATATGAACCATAAAATAGTGGTTATCAACCTCCCCACACTTAAACATTAGCATGTCCTCATGCTTAGTTGAAGGAGATAAAATAAATGAGTAGGAACATGTAAAGCTTATGTAATGCAATGCAACATATACATATGAATGCAACTATATGATTCTTGTCCACTTGGTTAAAAGTAAATAAGCTCTTTAAGACAGTCACAAATCAAATTCCACTAATTTAATTAATATATAGTAACAACCGATAAAAATGCAAGAAGGTAGCTCATGAAAGCAGGGAACATAGAATTAAGCATTGAACCCTCACTTATGATTTATGTATGCTCTAGTCTCTCTAGTGTATAGGGTAATCACTCTATCCTTCCCTAATCATGCTTTCTAATTTTTGTCCTTCTCCTAACCAATCAACAACATTTAATATACCAATGCAAACATCATGAGGTCTTTTCAAGGTTGTAATGGGCCAGGGTAATGGTAAGGATACATATATGGCTAAGTAAGCTTATAAATTGAATCTTTAATTAACCCAAACTTTCACCTAACATTCATATATGTATTCTATATAACTTAAATTTCATACCTAGCTACCCAAAATTTTCCTTTCACATTCCATACTCATGTATCAACTTTTATCTTAACTTTAACACATATGCATTGATCTTTGAATTTTAACTTAGCATTGGGGTAATTTTATCCCCTTATTTATTTATTGACTATTTTTGGATTTTTTTAAATAAAAATAAACACAGCTTATCAATGCATATAGAATTTTTTTTAATTTTCTTTTATAGTTTCACATGAGCATGTACCCAAATTCCCATTATATTATCGTGACACATTCCTTTATTATCTTTTGTTTCCATAATCTTCCCATACTCAATTAACACATAATTCTATCTTAAGCTAACCAAAGATTCAATTGGGATATATAATTGTTTTTCCGTTTAAGGCTAGTGATGTGGTAAAATACAGAACAAATGGGATTTAAAGGCTCAAAGTGGCTAACAAAGGTAATTGAAAGGGTAAGCTTATTTGGGATAAGTGAGCTAAACAAATAATGGCCTCAATCATATGCAAGCATATAAATATATTAAACATTGGACATATAGGATGAAACAAAATATAGATTACAATCATAGAGAAGTAAATACACAAGAATAAAATAATTATGGTTAAATAATGTAACCATGTGTTTTAGGCTCAAATCTCACAGGTTGTGTATTCTTTAGCTCAAAAATCATGTTCCAAATACAACTTCAAGCAAATTTAACGTAAAAATGTTGATTAAAATTAGTGAAATTTTGTTCTAAAAATAGGGTCTTAGAAGAAACTTATTATCTTTTCAATCAAGTAGAACATGCATGCAACTAACATATTACTATGCAATTTATCCTATTCTACAAAAGAAAAACTAACTAAATATCCTATTTTATTGGTGTTAAGGAAGAGAAATTACCTTCGGAAGTCAGGTACTGACCGACCTCCCCACACTTAAGGCTTTGCACTGTCCTCGGTGCCATCTGTCAGGAACAAGGGTGGGTTGGTAGCAGTATCTCCACAGTCGGGACTGTCATGGCTCCCTGTGCTGGTAAACGAAGTGGAGTCCGGGGTGTCTGAGTCTCTGTATTTTCCTTTAAGTAGCTCCTTGAGGTATGTGAATCGGCGCTTGTTACGGCGCTCTCTTAGGTTTGCTTTGTGTTCCTGCCGATCCAACCTTTCAAGTATCTGATGGAGCAGTTGGTTTGTTGTAGGTGCTTGTGGTGTTGGAGGAGGAATGTCTTCAGCTAGTTCAGTAGGTTGGCTTGTAGTGGCTGCTGGAGGTCTGATATATTTCCCGTTAGGGACGTATTGATCACCTCGTGGAAGCATGGCTTTGGTGTCCCCAGCTCTGTATGAGACTCTGGCTGCTGAGGCAAGATCCGAAATCAAGGCGAGAAAAGGTAAGTTGCCCGCAATTTATACGTGTCCCGTGGCATTCCGGATGTGTCTTGGTAGGTTTAGAGGCTGGTCTGTAAGGATGCACCATAGTAGAACAGCCATGTCTGCAGTGAAGGAAGACTCGTGAGTGCTCGGAAAGACATAATGGGACATGATCTGTGCCCATACGCGAGCCTCCAAGGTAAGTGCAGAAGCCGAGATTCCCTTAGGGCGGAAACGGTGGTATCCGTAGATCCATCTGCTGCCAGATTGTGCGATAACTCTGAGAACAGCGTCCCAGTCAAATTGGTACGTCTGGCACTTGAGTGAGACTTCTTGAAATGCGTCCAGTCCTTCTGGAGTAGGGGGAGATCTAAAGCTCGCTGAATGGCCTCTTCTGTAATGGAAACTTGCTTTTGACGGACATAGACAGACTGCAAGTTTGGTAGGTGGAAATTAGAGTAGAACTCGACTACCCAGGAAAGATTAACCTGCTGTGGCTGTCTCAGAAGGAAACCCCATTGTCTTTGTTCAATTTGCGGCTCAACAAAGGTAGCAATATGGGTCGGGAGGAGAAGAAGGTATTCGTTATTGTAACTCTTTTCTGCCAGGATGGGGAACATCTTCTCACAATAGCGATTGGAAAATCGCACAGTGTCCTTTGCTGGGAAGGCTTTCTCTTTTTCATCAACCTTTACAATCCTCTTGATTCTTTTTGTTGAGGGCTTAACTGCAGTTGAAGAAGGCTTTGCCACTAAAGCTCTTTTTGTTCCTCTCCTCGCTGGTGGTTTTGAAGTAGCTTTCTCTTTACCTTTCTTGGTGGCCATCCTGAAAAGGTAACAGGAAAGTAACTTGAATTTAAAGGGATAGAGCAAGGAAGAGGATGGTATAGGTGGTAATAAATGCACATTAAAGATGAATGATATTAACACATGGTCATGACTACATGTGAAAAATCATCAATGGTAATATAACAACTGCATATGATGACAATTAAATGCAAGGTGTTTATTGGCATGCAGGCAAAGGCATGAGTAGCATAGAACAAGTATTCAATGTCCAAGTTATATTACCAAGTCTTTCATACTAACAATCTGTTTGTAATGACAATTATATTGGATTAATGCGATATGAAAAAGGGTTTTGTGAAAAGCAGGCATTTTAGAGTGGTAGGATAAAAGATATCGCAAACATTGCATAATGCTATACGAGTATTTTCACAAACACATAGCATGCATGGGAAATAAGCTAATGAAAATAATAAATTGAACATGCAAGCAACCCTGAAAAACTAACATATAATTGCCAAACAATTTTGTTAACAATCCACAAGCAAATAATAAGAAACAATGACTCAAATAAATTTCCAACACCAATTAAAAGAAAAGGAAGAAAAAGAAAACATGGATAATGAAAGGAAAAAGAAAAAAGTAAAGAATTAAGCATAAAAATAAGAAGAATAATAGAAAAGTAAGGAGGGAAGAAGAAAAGAAAAACCTTGATAATGGTGGTGAGAGAGAGAAAGTAGGAAGTGAGAAAGAAGGAAGAAGGGAGGGGGAAGAAGAAGGGGAAAAAATTAGGATTTAGGAAAGAAAAAGATAAGATATTTTGGCAGATTGGGATGAGCTGTGCAGCGCAAGCGACGCAGACGCGTGGGGTACGCGTTCGCGCGCATGGCGCTTAGATGAATCGACACGGTCGCGTCGGGCACGCAGATGCGTGACTTGTTTAGTGCGACTGGCGCGAGGGCAGCCTCGCGTTCGCACAACTCGCTGTTCAAAACTATATTTGCCAAAATATTGGGTGACACGATCGCGTGGATGGCCAAGATTGGAGGATGATGCGGACGCGTGGGACACGCGGTCGCGTCGTAGGGGTTGTGCGTCTAGCACTATTCCAGCCCCACTCCAGCCTAACTTGCTGCCATGCACCCTTTCCTACATCGATTTTCAGGTCATGCGTCCGCGTAAGTGACGCGGACGCGTGGGAGGCCATTTTCCCACATGACGCAGTCGCATGGATCAATTTGTGCCTAAGGCACGCCTCCAGCCGCGCTCCCGCATGACTTTCTGTTCGATAGATTTTCTTTCTTACTCACCTGCGACGCGGACGCGTCGCGTGCTATTTTTATTTTTTATTATTATTTTTTAATGATATGCAATATGCAAATACAGATGCAAACTATAGGCACTGGTACTGAGAAGAGTTATTGCTAACAAAAACTAAGAAATAAAAAGAAAGGAACGATTATACCATGGTGGGTTGTCTCCCACCCAGCACTTTGCTTTAACGTCCGTAAGTTGGACGCTCCACTAGCTCAGTCTTCTGCTATGGGTGGATCCTCCAAGAGGAAGATCTCTAGCTCCTTGTTTTTCTTCATCTTCTCACCATGATATAGTTTTAAACGATGTCCATTCACTTTGATGAAGTCAGAGCGTGAAGGATGACTTAGGTGGAAAACTCCGTATGGCTCAGCCTTCTCTACTCTATATGGACCTTCCCATCTTGATCGCAACTTGCCTAGCATGAGCCTCAGTCTAGAATTGTAAAGGAGGACTAAGTCCCCAGGTTGAAACTCTCTCCTCTTGATGTATTTATCATCCACAGCCTTCATCTTTTCCTTGTACAGCCTTGAGTTCTCATAAGCTTCTAGGCGAAGGCTTTCTAATCCTTGTAGTTGCAACTTCCTTTCAGCTCCGGCTTTCTCAAATCCCATGTTGCACTCTTTTACTGCCCAAAAGGCTTTGTGTTCTACCTCAACTGGGAGATGATAGGCTTTTCCATAAACTAAGCAGAAGGGACTCATCCCAATGGGTGTCTTGTATGCTGTTCTATATGCCCAGAGTGCATCTTGTAGCCTGGTGCTCCAGTCTCTTCTATGAGGTTTAACTATCTTCTGCAATATACGCTTTATCTCTCTGTTGGACACCTCGGCTTGCCCATTAGTTTGAGGATGGTAGGCTGTTGCTACTTTATGAATTATCACATGCTTCTTCAGTAATCCTGTTAGTAATGGGTGCCTTGATCGCTCACGATTGCTCGTGGTGATCCAAAGCGGCAAATAATGTGATTTCTAACAAAGGAAACAACAGTGTTAGCATCATCAGTGCGGGTAGGAATTGCTTCCACCCATTTAGAAACGTAATCCACAGCTAACAATATATAAAATTAACCATTAGAATTTGGAAATGGACCCATGAAGTCGATGCCCCAAACATAAAAAATTTCACAGAAAAGCATAATTTGTTGAGGCATCTCATCCCTCTTGGATATATTACCAAACCTTTGGCATGGGGAACAAGATTTACAAAATTCAGCAGCGTCTCTAAAAAGAGTAGGCCACCAGAATCCACAGTCTAAAATTTTTCTGGCTGTTCTTTGAGGGCCAAAATGTCCTCCACTCTCAGATGAGTGGCAAGCCTCTAATATGGACTGGAATTCTGATTGAGGCACACACCGTCTAATTACCTGGTCAGCGCCACATCTCCATGAATATGGGTCATCCCATATATAATATTTAGACTCGCTTTTCAGCTTGTCTCTTTGATGCTTAGTAAAGTTTGGAGGAAAAGTGCGGCTAACTAGATAATTAGCTACTGGTGCATACCAAGGGACTACCTCAGATACTGCTTGCAGGTTATCAAATGGGAAATTATCATCTATAGGAGTGGAGTCATCCCTGATGTGCTCAAGGCGACTCAAGTGGTCAGCCACTAGATTCTGGTTACCACTCCTGTCCTTAATTTCTAAATCAAATTCTTGTAGTAGTAGTATCCAACGTATAAGCCTTGGTTTGGATTCCTTTTTAGCTAATAGATACTTTAAAGCTACGTGGTCTGAGTACACTACTACTTTGGTACCAAGTAGATAGGCTCGAAATTTATCCAGAGCAAAAACAATAGCAAGTAGCTCTTTCTCAGTAGTAGTGTAATTAGACTGAGCGGCGTCTAAAGTCTTAGACGCATAAGCAATTACAAAAGGATCCTTACCTGCACGCTGAGCCAGCGGCACTCCTACTGCATGGTTGGAAGCGTCGCACATGATTTCAAATGGCTGGCTCCAGTCTGGTCCTCTCACAATTGGGTCTTGAGTCAAGGCTGTCTTTAGCTTATCAAACGCTTGTTTACAATCTTCACTGAACTCGAACTCAATATCTTTCTGTAGTAGTTTGGATAAGGGTAGTGCTATCTTACTGAAGTCCTTAATGAATCTCCGGTAGAAACCTGCATGGCCAAGGAACGAACGGACCTCCCTCACAGAGGAGGGGTAAGGTAAACTAGAAATAACATCCACCTTTGCTGGATCTACAAAAATGCCAGTATTAGACATAACATGTCCTAGTATAATCCCTTGTTTTACCATAAAGTGACATTTTTCAAAATTCAATACAAGGTTTGTACTGACACATCTATCTAATACTCTAGATAAACTATCTAAGCAAAGGCTAAATGAATCACCATAAACGCTAAAATCATCCATAAAAACCTCCATACAGTCCTCAATAAGGTCAGAGAAAAGACTCATCATGCACCTTTGGAAAGTGGCTGGTGCATTGCACAAGCCAAAGGGCATTCTCTTATAAGCATAAGTTCCAAAAGGACATGTGAAAGTGGTCTTTTCCTGATCTCCAGGAGCTATATGAATCTGGAAATAGCCTGTGTAACCGTCTAAAAAACAATAATGTGATTACCTGACAGGCGATCCAGTATTTGATTAATGAATGGAAAAGGGTAGTGATCCTTACGAGTGGCCTGATTGAGGCGCCTGTAATCAATGCAGACCCTCCAGGTGTTCTGTACTCTGGTTGCTATGAGCTTTCCATGCTCATTCTTCACTATAGTGACTCTGAACTTCTTGGGCACCACTTGTACTGGGCTTACCCATTCACTGTCTAAGATAGGATAGATGATATCTGCCTCAAGTAGTCTGGTCACTTCCTTCTTAACAACCTCTAAGATAGTGGGGTTCAGTCTTCTCTAGGGTTGACGAACAGGCCTTGCTCCCTCTTCTAAAAATATTATGTGCTCACAAACTTGAGGGTTGATGCCTACTATGTCTGCCAAGCTCCACCCAATTGCCTTCTCACACTGAGTAGTTGTTCTTCTTGTTGGGAAGTGAGTTCCCTTGCAATGATGATTGGGAACTTCTGCTCGTCCTCAAGGTAAGCATACTTGAGGTGTGGAGGGAGAGGTTTTAATTCTAATTTCTACTCATGGTCAGGCTCTGGATTGTCTGGAGCTGGTAACAATGGTAAAGTGCTCTCATTGTCCTCTGAGAATGTCCCCACACTTGGACCTTGTCCTATGTACTTCTCTTCTAATTCCTCCTGGTGAACTTCAGCCACGGTTTCATCTATGATGTCACATTGGAAGATAGAATGATCTTTCGGAGGATGTTTCATCACTTCATTTAAGCTGAATTTCACTGCTCTGCCATCTATCTCAAAGGAGTAGGTTCCTGAGAATGCATCCAGCTTGAACTTTGAACTCTTCAAGAATGGTCTTCCAAGTAGGATGGATGATGGCCTTCCTGAGTCATTAGGGGGCATTTCCAAAATATAGAAGTCAATGGGAAATAGGAGCCCCTTAATGCTCAATAATACATCTTCAGCAATTCCAACCACTGTAATAATGCTTTTATCTGCTAACACAAAACGAGCTGTCAACCTTTTCAAGGAAGGGAGCCTCAAACTATCATATATAGACAAAGGCATTATACTAATACATGCTCCTAAATCACACATGCAGTCAGAAAATATCACACCACCAATAGTACAATTAACCATACATGGACCTGGATCACTACACTTTTCAAGTATACCTCCCATTAAAGTAGATATAGAACTACCTAGAGGAATAGTTTCTAATTAATTAATTTTGTCTTTATGTATGCAAAAATCTTTTAGAAACTTTGTGTATTTAGGTACTTGTTGAATAACATCAAAAAGGGGAACAGTTACCTCACCTTTTTGAATATCTCTACCATTTTGGGATCAGGTTCCATCTGCTTCCTGGGCTTCCTTGCAATTTGTGGAAATGAAAAAGGAATGGCATTTTTCGCAGTGTCTGCGTCCTTTGGTGCTTCTTCCTGTGATTGAGCTTCTTCTTCTTCAGCCATGTCCTGTATGTGCTCTTCCTCTTCAACATCTTCTAGTTCCACTACCTCTTCAGCTGAGGCATGTTCTGGTAGGCTTAGCTCCTCCTGATTCCTCTCTTGCAATGTGGTTCCTGACCTTAGGGTGATGGCATTGATGCTACCCTTTGGATTGGGTAATGGTTGAAAGGGGATTCCACTAGAGCTCAAAGGCTGGTTATTGAAGTTATTCAGTGATCCAATCTATGAGACAAGAGCTTGCAAGGTAGAGTTCAGACCATTTAGAGTAGAAGTAAAGTTGTTTTCCATGGCCTGCTGTCTTCGATCAATAGATTGTAGTAACTCACCATTAGAAGATGAAGACGGATAAGTGATCTGAGAGGTCTGCTGTTGGTTGTTCTGTGGTCCTTAGGATTGCCTCAGGTGAGGTGCTCTGTAAGGCTGGTTCTAGTTCTGCTGCCTATTGTTGTTATTATTCCACCTCTGATTTCCCTGATTGTCTCTGCCTCCTCTGTTATAGTTGTCCCTCCAGCCATCATTAGTATTATCTTTCCAGCTCTGGTTAGAGTTGTCTTGCCAACTCTGGTTATAGCCGCCACCTTGATTATATCCTTGATTGGGGCGGTCATAAAAGTTATGAGTGGCTGCCACAGTGTTGTCTTCCTGCTGGAGCTGTGGACATTCATTAGTATAATGGCTATAATCAGCACAGATTCTGCACACTCTCTGTGGAACTAACTGCTGGCTTTGCTGTGGTGGAGAAGGTTGGGCTTGCTGAGCTTGTTATTGATTCAATTGCATCTGCCTCAGTAAGTTGGTCATCTCACATATACTCTGAGTCAGAGCAGTAGTCTCTTTGCTAGAAGATACCTCTGCAACAGCTTTTGACCGACTTTATTTCTGCCTATGATTCCGAGTAGATTCAGCTAAGTCGCTGATCAATTGCCATGCCTCATCAGTGGTCTTGTACTTTTTCATAGACCCATTGCTAGCACTTTCCAATGTGGTCTTATCTTGAGGCCTCATGCCCTGTGTGACGTAGCCGAGCAACACTATCTTGTCAATCATATGGTGGGGGCATGCTTCCAGAAGATTGTTGAAGCGCTCCCAGTATTCGTAAAGAGTCTCGGATTCGTCTTGAACAATCATGGAAATGTCTTTCCTCAGTTTATCAGTAACTTCAGTTGGAAAGAATTTTTCCAAAAATTCTCTTCTAAGCGTATCCCAGTCAGAAACAGTTGCTGCGGGTTGAGTGTAGTACCACTCTCTCGCCTTTACCTCAAGAGAGAATGGGAAGGCTTATAACAAAATAGCTGTTTCATCTGTACCATCACACCTGACAGTAGAACAGGCTGCTTGAAAATCTCTAAGGTGCTTAATAGGCTCTTGAGCAGGTAAGCCATGAAACTTGGGCATCAAGTTGAGCAGTGCAGTCTTTATTTCAAAATCTGTAGCCACTGCTCGGTGATGCGCTTGAAACGGTTGCATTGAAAAATCAGGGGCTCCAGCCTCCTGGATAGTAACTCTCCTAGGTGCTGCCATGTCACCTGCACGTAAATCAACCGAATCAGCAGAAAGGGAGCTAGTTTCTTCCTCAAGTGACGCTTCAGATTCGCCCTCGGAGAGGACTAACTGACGCCGAGCTTGCCTTATTCGTGAAATAGTTCTTTCAATCTCAGGATCGAATATTGGCAAGCTTGGATAAGGAAGTTAACGCGTCATTTAATGAAAGAAACCTGCAGCTCATAGTAGCAAAATAAAATAAAATGCAAATAAATAAATTCCAATCAATAACTTAGCACTCTATTGCAACTCCCCGGCAACGGCGCCAAAAATTGACGTGGTGAAAATTGGTGGATTAAGAAATTGTTATAAGAGATGCTTGCAAGTATAGTTCTTAACCAACCAAAAATCCGCTTATTAATTTAAAAGGGGTTGTCACAAAATTAGAATTAAAATACTGGGAGTATGAATCCCAGGTCGTCTCCCAACGAGTTGCAGAAAGGTGTGCTATTTTATTAATCAGATGTTTTCTAAAATAGTTTGAATTGATAAACAGGAAATTAAATAAGAGAATTTATGTATTTTAAATTAAATCCTTGACTAGGAGTAGATTAGTTGGAAGCCCTATTCTTGTTGGAGTTCTCTCAAGATTAATTTATAATTGAAGGTTGTTCTGCTTAGTTATCCCTTACTAGGTAGAGGAAAGTCAAGCAAGTTGGAAGGCGACTTCTATTCACAAGTCCTAATCCTCTCCCTTGGGAAGGACTAGTGTCAGTGACTAGAGAGTGATCCAACAATAAACCCAATTACAATTTTTCTCTTGAGCATTCCAACTCAAGGTTCTCCTTTCAATCATCTCCCAATCAAGTTATGGAACTACTCGCTCATTATGAATGTAAACTTCACGAAATAAGAAAGGGAAATAAAGAAAGACATGATAAATAATAATAAGAAAGATTAATTAAAAATAAAAATAGTTCTTATATTAATAAATTCTAAAAATAATTCAACAGTAATTCTGAATAAATTAAGGACATGGAAGAGTAAGTGACAAGTAAGGAAACAAACTAGGATAATGAAGTCTTGGCGGAGGTAATAACTCTTCTCAATATCCCAATCCAAAAAGCAATCAAAACAAAATTCTAAGAACTATGAATGTGTAGAGAAAAAAACCTAGAGGAGGAGTAAAATCAGATCTAAAACTAAAAATTATGCAGAATGAATGTTGTTTCTTGGTCTCTGCATGTTCCATGGCTCTAATATGCTTTTCTGGGCCAAAAACTGGGTCAAAACAAGGCCCAAAATTGCCCCAGCGAATTCTGCAGATTCTGCAGATCGCGCACATCACGCGATCGCGTCGTCCACGCGTTCGCGTCATCCAGCATTTTGCCTTGCCACGCGTGTGCGTCGTCCACGCCTTCGCGTCGCTTGTGCGGTTTTCAGTTCGCGCGATTGCGTCAGACACGCGAGCGCGTCACTGCGATTCCCTTTAATTCACGCGGTCGCGTGAACCATGCGTCCGCGTCACTTCTCGCTGGTCATCTCCTCCATTTCTTGTATTCCTTCCATTTTTGCAAGCTTCCTTTCCAATCTCCAAGTCATTCATGCCCTATAAAGCCTGAAACACTTAACACACAGATCACGGCATCGAATGGAATAAAATAGAATTAAAATACATAATTAAAAGTCTCTAGGAAGCAAGTTTTCAACCATGGAGTAATTTTTGGAAGGGATTGTAAATGCATGCTAATAATATGAATAAGTGGGTAAATAATTGATTAAACCACACAATTAAACACAATATGAACCATAAAATAGTGGTTTATCAATGGGCTCAGAATTTCGCCCCTTATAGTGAACTTTCTTCCTATCTTCTCATGGATGAGCTCCACATGCTCTAGAGACAAGACACGACTCACTGTATGTGGTATGACTGGTTTCTTGGTGAAGACAACTCTCATGCCAGGTGAGAGGCCTTCAGTGGAATCTTTTTGTCCCTCCAGCCTTTAAGTACTTTCTCCTTAGTACCTTTGGTTTCAGTGCTTGTTGATGGCTACCCAACACCAAATTTAAAATTGGTCTCTGGGGGCTTAGTAAAGCTCTGCACTGAAAGAGATGGTCGGAACACTAAGTGTTGCACGGTTATCTCTCTTTTCTCAGAGGGAGAGTTGGGGTGAGGCAACTTGAACAAGATGTGCTTCTCTCCTACTTGTAAAATCAGTTCTCCCTTTGCTACATCAATGATAACATTGGCAGTGGCTAGGAAAGGTCTTCCAAGGATGATGAACTCATCCTCATCTTCCCCAGTATCTAAGATTATGAAGTTTGCAGGGATGTAAAGGTCGTCAACCTTCACCAAGACATCCTCTACTAGGCCATATGCTCTTTTCATTGACTTGTCTGCCATCTCTAGTGAGATATTTGCAGCTTGTACCTTGAAGATTCCCAACTTCTCCATCACAGAGAGTGTCATGAGGTTTATACTTGACCCTAGGTCACACAAAGCCTTCTCAAAGGTCATGGTACCTATGGTACAATGAATTAGGAAGCATCCGGGATCCGAAAGCTTTTGAGGTAGCTTCTGCTGAACCAAAGCATTGAGTTCTTTGGTAAGCACTGGATGTTCTTCCTCCAATGTCTTTACTCCAAATAACTTGGCATTTAGCTTCATTGGAGCTCCTAGGTATCGAGCAACTTGCTCTTCCCTAGTTTCCTCTTCCTCATCAGAGGATGAGTATTCATCAAAACTCATGCATTGCAAGAGTGCATGCAAGGAGACCTCTATGGTATCTACATGAGCCTTGGCTTCCTTTAATTCTTGGATAAGGACTTCATCAGTGGGTGTTGAATAGTCAGTATGAACACCCTTACTGGTATTCAATGCCATCTCTTGTGGCTTTTTGGGTGTTGAACGCTCAGTGGGGACATCTTCATTGGCATTCAACGCCAGTTTCTCTGCCAATTTGGGCGTTGAACGCCCAGTAAGAAAGACCTGAACGCCAAGAATGGCATATCATTGGGCATTGAATGCCCAGTAGGGATCTCATTATTGGCGTTCAACGCCAGGTTACTTCAGTAGTGATGGCCTTGCACTATTCTCTTGGGTTTACTTCAGTGTTACTAGGAAGAGTGTTAGGAAGATTCTCAGGGATTCTCTTGCTCAGTTGACCAACTTGTACCTCCAGATTTCTGATGGAGGATCTTGTTTCAGTTATGAAACTATGAGTGGTCTTAGAGGGGTTGGAGACTATAGTGACTAAGTCAAAGAGACTCTGCCTAGGAGTCTCCATATGTTCATGAGAAGATGAGAATGGTGGCATGTTGTTGAACTTAATCTTCACCATAGTGGGGTTGTTAACCTCGCCAGGATTGGTGACCCAAGCGGACGTCCCGGCGTCAGTTTGGTATCAAAGTAAGGTCGGTTCTCTAAAAATTTATTTGGTTCGTGGGTACGGTCTTTAGTGCAGTTCTCTTGCTATTGGTACGAGTCGTCATCTTTCGGGTAATATTGTTCTTTTTTCTTCTTTTTGTGTCTTTTCTGTTGGTGATTATCATTCATTCCCATCATCATTGGTGCATTTCCATTATCATTGTGCATCATCATAACATCGACACCAAGCACCAACCTCATTACATAGTAGTAAAAGATGGCTTCAAAGCGTAGAACTACTCAAGAGATTGAAATGGAGGAGTTAACGTCGTCAAGTTAAGGAGTTACAAGAGCAACTTGCAAAACATGAAGCTGCTCAAAATAATCATGGCAGGCAGAGTGATGATAGTTCTTCTAGTGAAGAAGATAATACAAATCCATTTCATTATTCTTTTTCATCTGAAGATTTGTCTACACAAAGAGCACGACACAACATGACTCACAAAGTTAAAGACTTAGGAATCAAAATTGATATTCCTGAGTTTGAAGGGAGACTCCAATCTAATGAGTTCATCGACTGGATTTGCACAGTGGAAAGAGTGTTCGAGTTAAAAGACATTCCAGATGACAAGCGCGTGAAGCTTGTAGCAATCAAGTTGAAGAAGCATGCATCAGTTTGGTGGGAGAATCTCAAGCATCAACGAGAAAGAGAAGGAAGAAGAAAGATCAAGACATGGGATAAAATGCGCCGTGAGCTCAAGCGCAAGTTCCTTCCTAAACATTACATGCAAGACACCTTCA
Organism: Arachis duranensis; assembly: GCF_000817695.3. Lineage (NCBI taxonomy): Eukaryota > Viridiplantae > Streptophyta > Magnoliopsida > Fabales > Fabaceae > Arachis > Arachis duranensis. Next base: position 8,441,403 of record NC_029775.3, read on the forward strand.
TCAAATTTCATAATTTGAGGCAAAAGTCGTTATCTATGGAAGAATATACAATGGACTTCGAAGAGCTGCTTATGAAGTGTGACATTCAAGAGCCTGAAGAACAAACAATTGCTCGTTATCTTGGAGGGCTGAACATAGAAATTTCTAATGTCGTTCAGCTGCAACCATATTGGACCTTGGATGATGTCATTAGACTGTCATTAAAGATTAAAAAGCAAAAAACACAAAGGAATAACACTCAGTCACCGAAGGACAAAAAAGTCATCTTTGATGTTCAACAAAAAGTGAAGACATAATTTTTTAAAGGCAACAAGGAGCATGGATCATCAGGTAGGAAATGCTTCAAATGTCAAGGTTTTGGGCATATTGCTGCTGATTGTCCAAACCGAAGGATTATCACTCTTGTCGAAGAAGAGATTAATGAAGAACCAATTCAGGAGCAAGAGGAGGAAGATGGGGTTGACTATGCTATTGAAGAAGTTCCACCCAATTGTGGAGAAGTTTTAGTAGTTTGTCGAAACTTGAATACTGCAAGGGTATAGAAGACGAGAGTTGGCAACGCCACAACATCTTTCATACAAGACGCACTGTTAAAGAGAGGTAATCATAGACAGCGAAAGTTGTGAAAATGTTGTTTCAAATTATATGATAGACGAACTGAAGCTTCCAACTGAGTTACATCCTCATCCTTACAAGTTGCATTGGTTAAAAAAGGAGAATGAAGTTAAAGTAACAAGGCGATGTTGTGTCCAATTTTATATGGGAAGCAAATACAAGGATAAGGTATGGTGTGACGTCATCCTGATGGACGCGTGTCATTTACTGTTAGGACGTCGTTGGCAATATGATCGTCGAGCTATTCATGATGGTTTCAAAAATACATACTCCTTTATCAAAGATGGAAAGAAGATCGTATTAACTCCGTTACAACATGGAGATAGTCAAAAGAATCAAGCTAAGCTATGCCTTTTCACATCTTTCAAATGCACTCACCAATGGAATCTTTCGCCAATACAAGATGAGCCTTTTTCAACTCAGGGAGGATAATGCAGGAGTCCTTTCCAACCCAGGGAGAATGATGCAAGAGCATGTATCTTTATGTTTGTGTTGTTAATTAATTAAAGTAATCTAGTTTAGCATATATTATTATTTTGTGTTATGAGTTAGTCCCACATCGCTCGAGTCATGAAACTTTTCCCTTCTCTACTAGTATAAATATGCGTATATACCCCTTTTGTTCATAAGTTGAATTGATTGAGTATATATTTAAATAAGCTGTGTGCTTAGCCAACCAAGGTGGGTTCTTGACTACTTTCACCATAGCGGGGTTGTTAACCTCGCCAAGATTGGTGACCCAAGCGAACGTCCCGCGTCAACAACTACTACCAGAATCTTCAAAACCATGAGGGATTGTTCTAAAGTGACCAAATATTGTTCTCAATAACATACCGTTAGCATTGTAAACGGTTTCATTAATGATCAGAACGCCTTCGTGAATTCTATGATCAAAATGGGTAACATTGGTGTGTTAACTGGGTCTCAAGGTGAAATTATATAGAAAGTAATGTGAGGTTGTGAACCCATTTCTGTTGGTATAGTCACTATTATCTCCCAAGAAGAACAACAAGAATTATCTCAAGAAATCAGTATGGTTAGCTCCATTTAAATTTAATATATATAACTTAGGATGATGTATGTATCCTATGGATGTGGAAATTAAATGATATGATGTGTGGAAGTGTCGCTAATAAAGTGCTGCTATATGGGTGCGTTTTACTTTCTTGTATGTATGCTTTGCTTGTTTGAGAATGTCGCCTTTAGTTTCCTTATCTTGTAAAATGTTAATGATCATGTAATGTTAGTTATAATAAATTTCTCCTTTCTATCTCATTTTCTTTGCGACAAATGTTAAAATATACTTTTATTTAACAATTAATTTTTTTAAAAAATTATTTTTGTTTTTGTGTGATTACCTGGACGTGACCTCGGCTAGGGAAGCCGACGCCGAGCTTTAGCCTTCAATGCCGAGCTATAAGCTGGGATGATCTGAGCTCTTCATCCAGAGAGATATCATGTCACGAAGAGTATGAACAAAGGGAGAGTGTACCTACAAAAGGCACTTCGATACTTAAGTTAGTACTGAGAATTTAGTGTATCGTTTGAAGATAAAATATCATACCTTTATAGGTGAGATAAAATAGGTCGGTACGTTTCTATTGATCATCTGATTGAAGAGCAATTAATAGGTTTTAATAAGTGATAATGTCTGGTCGGACGTTTTTATTCCAAGATGTTGTCCGTTGAGTTTGATTGTAACGTATAACGCCGAGTTATAACATAAAGTGTCGAGTTACGGTGCATAATGTCGAGTTATTGTATATAATGCCGAATTATGACATTGGATTTGTAACGACCATATCATAGCCCCTAAGCTTAGCCTGGCTATATTTTGATAAAGCAGGTTGAGCTTTTTTTAGTTATAACTCGACGATTTGAGTTATAGATATGGAGCCCCCAGATCAACTTACTTTATTAAAATAATGAATAATTTGAATTTCAGACGTGATTTGAAGTTAACGTGTATTGGAAAGTGTAGTAGTCTTGTTATTGATTGTGCCTTTGATTTTTCCAATGTAATTTTGAATCGTTGATTTAATAGATGCAACGGTTAGGTTTTTTCATGGAACTGAATAGTTAATTTGAATAGTTGCTGAGACGATTTTGATAAAAGTGAATTGGTTGGGCAAGAATATCGAGTTAGTTCACGTTGTTTGGTGATTTGATTGAGTTTCATTGTGCATGTGTAAATGATGCGACTTTGAATTGAAGAGTTGTCGCGAATGGATAACTGTTTGTACATGTATGATATGTGATTGAGTTTGTTGACTATTGATAGTCATAGTTCGGAATTGAAGATTAAGTTTGATTGCGCATGTGTAAACGATGCGACTTTGAATTGAAGAATTATCACAAATGGATAATTGATTGAAGATTGTGTTTGATTGCGCATGTGAAAATGATGCGACATTGAATTGAAGAATCGTGAATGGATAATTGATTGAAGATCGTTGATAGTCATAGTTCGGAAGATAGTTGATATAGATCTGATGATAGTTGATATAGATTTGACAATGACTGATAATGATTGATATAGAAATGATAATGATTGATATAAATCTTAAAAAAGAGATAATAGATATAGATTTGTGATGAGCGGATATTTTATACGCTTTTTAAGGTTAATTTCATATAGTTTTTAATATGTTTTAATTAGTTTTTAGTTTATTTTCATTAGTTTCTAGGAAAAATTCAAATTTCTGGACTTCACTATGAGTTTGTGTGTTTTTCTGTAATTTCAGAAATTTTCTGGCTGAAATTGAGGGAGCTGAGCAAAAATCTGATTCAGGTTGAAAAAGGACTGCTGATGCTGTTGGATTCTGACCTCTCTGCACTCGGAATAGAATTTCTGGAGCTACAGGAGTCCAAATGGCGCACTTTTAATTTCTTTGGAAAGTAGATATCCAGGGCTTTTCAGCAATATATAATAGTCCATACTTTGCTCAATGATAGATGACGTAAACTGGCATTCAACGCCAGTTCCATGTTGTTGTCTGGCGTCCAACGCCAGAAACAGGTTACAAGTTGGAGTTTAAGGCCAGAAACAGGTTACAACCTGGTGTTGAACGCCCAAAACAGCCCATGCACGTGAGAAGCTTAAGTCTCAGCCCTAGCACACACCAAGTGGGTCCCAGAAGTGGATTTCTGCACCATCTATCATAGTTTACCCATTTTCTGTAAACCTAGGTTACTAGTTTAGTATTTAAACAACTTTTAGAGATTTATTTTGCATCTCATGACATTTTTAGATCTGAACTTTGTACTCTTTGACGGCATGAGTCTCTAAACTCCATTGTTGAGGGTGAGGAGCTCTGCTGTGTCCTGATGAATTAATGCAAGTATTTCTGTTTTCCATTCAAACATGCGTGTTCCTATCTAAGATATCCATTCGCACTTCAACATGAATGTGATGAACGTGACAATCATCACCATTCCCTCACAAACGCGTGCCTGACAACCACTTCCGTTCACCGTAGAATGAATGAATATCTCTTGGATCTCTTAATCAGAATCTTCGTGGTATAAGCTAGATTGATGGCAGCATTCATGAGAATCTGGAAAGTCTAAACCTTGTCTGTGGTATTCCGAGTTGGATTCAGGGATTGAATGACTGTGACGAGCTTCAAACTCGTGAGTGCTGGGCGTAGTGACAGACGCAAAAGGATAGTAAATCCTATTCCGGTACGATTGAGAACCTGCAGATGATTAGCCGTGCGGTGACAGCGCACCTGGACCCTTTTCACTGGAAGGATAGATGGTAGCCATTGACAACGATGATCCACCAACACACAGCTTGCCATAGGAGGACGTGCGTGCGTGAACAAGAAGACAGAGGAAAGCAGAGATTTAGAAGACAAACATATTCTCCATTATTGCATACAAGTATAATTTGTGTTCTGCCCTTTTACTTTTTACAATTCAAACTAAAAATTATTATTGATATTATATCCTGACTAAGAGTTACAAGATAATCATAGATTGCTTCAAACCAACAATCTCCGTGGGATTCGACCCTTACTCACGTAAGGTATTACTTGGACGACCCAGTGCACTTGCTGGTTAGTTGTGCGAAATTGTAAGAGAGTAATGTGAACATTGACTTCACAATTTCGTGCACCAAGTTTTTGGCGCCGTTGCCGGGAATTGTTCGTGTTTGGACAACTAACGGTTTATTTTGTTGCTTAGATTAGGAAAAATTTTTTCTTTTTGGTTTAGAGTCTCTTATTATTGTTCTTGTTAAAATTTTAGAATCCTTATTTTTTCTTTCAAAAATTTTTCGAAATTTTATTTTTTTAATAATTGAGTTTTTCCGTTGAGTTTAGTTTCATATTTTAAGTTTGGTGTCAATTGCGTATTTTTATTTTTCCTTTAAATTTTCGAAATTAGTGTTCCTTGTTCTTTCTTCATCTTCAAGTTGTTCTTGTTTATTTTTCTTGTTTGATCTTTAGTTTTTCGTGTTTTGTGATTTTTCTTGTTTTTCTTGTGCCAAAATTTAAGTTTGGTGTTTTCTTGTTAATCTTTATATAATTTTCGAAAATTTATTTTGGTCTTCTAAAAATTTTAAGTTTGGTGTTCTTTCTTCATGTTCTTGTTGTTCTTGTGAGTCTTCAAAGTGTTCTTGAGTTTTCCTTGTGTCTTGATCTTAAAATTTTTAAGTTTGGTGTTCCTTTGGTGTTTTCCCTCCAAATTTTTGAAAACAAAGAGCATTAGATCTAAAAATTTTAAGTCTTGTGCTATCTTATTGTTTTTCTCTTTCCTCTTTAAATTCAAAAATATCTTTTCTCTTTTTTTTAAAAAACAAATTTTCGAAATTTAATTTTAAAATTCAGATTTTTTTTTAAATTTAAAATCTTTTTCAAATCATATCTTTTTCAAAACTTCCTGACCACTTTCTCTCTCCTCATTTTTTTCGAAAATCTTCACCTATTTTTATTTACTTTATTTTAATTTATTTTATTTTCAAAATAATTAAATAAATAAATAAATAAATAAGTTTTTTTTATTTTACATCATCTCCCTTTCTCCATCATGGATCTAAGTGGAAATGAACAGTCCAGGAAGACTCTGGGGTCATATGCTAACCCTTCTACTGCTTCATATGGGAGTAGTATCTGCATACCCTCCATTGGAGTCAGTAGCTTTGAGTTGAATCCTCAGCTCATTATCATGGTGCAGCAAAGCTGCCAGTATTCTGGTCTTCCACAGGAAGAACCTACAGAGTTTCTGGCACAGTTTTTATAAATTGCTGACACAGTACATGATAAGGAAGTAGATCAGGATGTCTATAGATTATTACTGTTTCCATTTGCTGTAAAAGACCAAGCCAAGAGGTGGTTAAATAACCAAGTCTAGCATAAGGACATGGAAACAGCTGACAGAAGAATTCCTGAATCAATACTTTCCTCCAAAACGGATGACACAGCTAAGGCTGGACATCCAAGGCTTTAAACAAGGAGATAATGAATCTCTTTATGATGCCTGGGAGAGATATAGAGAGATGCTACGAAAATGCCCCTCTGAAATGTTTTCAGAGTGGGTTCAGTTAGACATCTTCTATTATGGGCTTACAGAAAGAGCTCAGATCTCTCTAGATTACTCAGCTGGTGGATCTATCCACATGAGAAAGACAATTGAAGAAGCTCAAGAGCTCATTGATACAGTTGCTAGAAATCAGCATCTGTACCTAAGCAGTGACCCTTCCATGAAAGAAGAGGCTAAAACAGTAACTGCTGAACTCGGTCCTGCAGAGCAAGCTGCTGAATTCAATCAGCAATTGGATTTTCTAACAAAGCAGTTAGCTGAATTTAAGGATAAACTACAAGAGACAAGGATGGCTAATATAAACATGGAAGTACAATTAAAGCAAACAAAGCAGCAGCTGTCAAAACAAATAATAGAAGAATACCAAGCAGTTCAATTAAGAAGTGGGAAAGTACTAAATACCCCACTTCAAGGCAGCAGGAAACCAAGAAATGAGCAAACCACCCAAAATTCATCTGAGGACAGTAAGAGCCCAAGGAAAAATAATTCTAGCGCTAAAACGCCAGAAATTGGGTGGAAGGCTGGCGCTGAACGCCCAGACCATGCTCAGAACTGGCGTTCAACGCCAGAAACAAGCAAGGATCTGGCGTTGAACGCCCAAAAGAAGCACAGTCTGGCGTTCAAATGCCAGGAACAGATGAGGAGCTGGCGTCTAACGTCACTCCAGCTTCTAACTCTGGCACTCAATTGCCAGTGCGGGATCAGACACACACAAGTGCTGATAACAACTCATCTAAAAAGGCCTCTTCAACCACTTCTGTAGGAAATAAACTTACAGCAACTAAGGTTGAGGAATATAAAGCCAAGATACCTTATCCTCAAAAACTCCACCAAGAGGAGCAGGATAAGCAATTTGCTCGCTTTGCAGATTATCTTAGGACTTTTGAAATAAAGATTCCATTTGCAGAGGCACTTGAGCAAATACCTTCTTATGCCAAGTTCATGAAAGAGATCTTGAGTCATAAGAAGGATTGGAGAGAAACTGAAAGAGTTCTCCTTACTGAAGAATGCAGTGCAGTCATTCTGAAAAGCTTTCTTGAAAAGCTTAAAGACCCTGGGAGTTTTCTGATACCATGCACAGTAGAAGGTAATTGCACCAAGACAACTTTATGTGATCTTGGGGCAAGCATCAACCTAATACCTGCGTCCACTATCAGAAAACTTGGTTTGGCTGAAGAAGTTAAACCAACCCAGATATGTCTCCAACTTGCTGATGGCTCCATTAAATACCCATCAGGCGTGATTGAAGACATGATTGTCAGAGTTAGGCCATTTGCCTTTCCCACTGACTTTGTAGTGCTGGAAATGGAGGAGCACAAGAGTGCCACTCTCATTCTAGGAAGACCCTTCCTAGCAACTGGACGAACTCTCATTGATCTCCAACAGGGGGAAATAACCCTGAGAGTCAATGATGATGAGTTTAAGTTGAATGCTGTCAAAGCCATGCAGCATCCAGACACATCAAAAGACTGCATGAAAGTTGATCTTATTGACTCCTTGGTAGAAGAGATCAACATGGCTGTGAGTCTCGAATCAGAGTTGGAAGACATCTTTAAAGATGCTCAGCCTGATATGGAGGAATCAGAAGAATTGAAAGAACTTCTGATATTTCTTCAGAAAGAGGAAACACCTCCTAAACCCGAGCTCAAACCATTACCACCATCTCTGAAATATGTATTTCTGGGAGAAGGTGACACTTTTTCAGTGATCATAAGCTCTGCTTTAAATCCACAGGAAGAGGAAGCACTCATTCAAGTGCTAAGGACACACAAGACAGCTCTTGGGTGGTCCATAGGTGACCTTAAGGGCATAAGCCCAGCTAGATGCATGCACAAAATCCTATTGGAGGATAATGCTAAGCCAGTGGTTCAACCACAGAGGCGGCTAAATCTAGCCATGAAGGAAGTGGTGCAGAAAGAGGTCACCAAGTTACTGGAGGCTGGGATTATTTATCCTATTTCTGATAGCCCCTGGGTGAGCCCTGTCCAAGTTGTCCCCAAAAAGGGAGGCATGACAGTGGTTTATAATGAAAAAAATGAACTGGTTCCTACAAGAACAGTTACAGGGTGGCGCATGTGTATTGACTATAGAAGGCTCAATACAGCCACCAGAAAGGATCACTTTCCTTTACCATTCATAGACTAGATGCTAGAGAGACTAGCAGGTCATGATTATTACTGCTTTTTGGATGGCTATTCAGGTTACAACCAAATTGCAATAAATCCCCAGGATCAGGAGAAAACAGCATTCACATGTCCATCTGGAGTGTTTGCTTACAGAAGGATGCCATTCGGGTTGTGTAATGCGCCTGCAACCTTTCAAAGATGCATGCTCTCTATTTTCTCTGATATGGTGAAAAAATTTCTGGAAGTCTTCATGGATGATTTCTCAGTATATGGAGACTCATTCAGCTCCTGCCTTGACCATTTAGCACTTGTTTTGAAAAGATGCCAAGAGACCAACCTAGTTTTAAACTGGAAAAAATGTCACTTTATGGTAACTGAAGGAATTGTCCTTGGGCATAAAATTTCAAACAAGGGAATAGAGGTGGATAAAGCTAAAGTGGAAGTAATTGAAAAATTACCACCATCTGCTAATGTTAAGGCAATCAGAAGCTTTCTAGGGCATGCAGAATTCTATAGGAGGTTTATAAAGGATTTTTCAAAAATCGCAAAACCTCTGAGCAATCTGCTAGCTGCTGACACGCCATTTGTGTTTGACACAGAGTGTCTGCAGGCGTTTGAAACGCTGAAAGCTAAGCTGGTCACAGCACCAGTTATTTCTGCACCAGACTGGACATTACCATTTGAACTAATGTGTGATGCTAGTGACCATGCCATTGGTGCAATACTGGGACAGAGGCATAACAAGCTTCTGCATGTCATTTATTATGCTAGCCGCGTTTTAAATGATGCCCAGAAAAATTACACAACCACAGAAAAAGAATTACTTGCAGTGGTTTATGCCATTAACAAGTTTAGATCCTACTTAGTAGGATCAAAAGTGATTGTGTATACTGATCATACTACTCTTAAATATCTACTCACAAAGCAGGAATCAAAACCCAGGCTCATAAGATGGATGTTGCTTCTGCAAGAGTTTGATATAGAAATAAGAGACAGAAAAGGGACAGAGAACCAAGTGGCTGATCATCTGTCCCGGATAGAGCTAGTAGAAGGGACGTCCTTCCCCTCTCTTGAGATCTCTGAAACCTTTCTGGATGAGCATTTGTTTGCCATTCAGGAAACACCATGGTTTGCAGACATTCCAAACTATAAAGCTTCAAGGTTCATACCCAAAGAGTACAACAGGCAACAAAGAAAAAAACTAATTACTGATGCAAAGTACTACTTGTGGGACAAACCATATCTCTTTAAGAGATGTGCAGACGGAATAATCCGTAGGTGTGTGCCTAGAGAAGAAGCACAGAGGATCCTATGGCATTGCCATGGATCACAATATGGAGGCCATTTCGGAGGTGAGTGAACAACCACCAAGGTCCTCCAATGTGGCTTCTACTGGCCTACACTCTATAGAGATTCCTGAGAGTTTGTACATAACTGTGACAGTTGCCAAAGAGCTGGCAATCTGCCTCATGGTTATGCCATGCCTCAGCAAGGAATCTTGGAGATTGAGTTGTTTGACGTATGGGGAATTGACTTCATGGGACCTTTCCCACCATCATACTCAAACACTTATATTCTGGTGGCAGTTGATTATGTATCAAAATGGGTGGAGTCCGTTGCCACGCCCACTAATGATACTAAAACAGTGCTGAAGTTTCTCCAGAAACATATCTTCAGCAGGTTTGGGGTCCCTAGAATACTAATCAGTGATGGGGGTACTCACTTCTGCAACAAACAGCTTTACTCTGCCATGGTCCGGTATGGGGTTCGCCACAAGGTGGCGACTCCATACCATCCACAGACAAATGGGCAAGCTGAAGTCTCTAACAGATAACTAAAAAGAATCCTTGAATGAACAGTAAGTACCCGTAGAAAGGATTGGGCACGAAGCTTGGATGATGCTCTATGGGCTTACAGAACAGCATTCAAGACTCCTATAGGGACATCTCCATACCAACTTGTGTATGGTAAGGCTTGTCACCTGCCCGTGGAACTGGAACATAAGGCCTACTGGGCAACCAGATTCCTAAACTTTGATGCCAAATTGGCTGGAGAAAAAAGATTGAGCTAGAGGAATTTATATTCACTGCTTTCGAAAATGCCAAGCTTTATAAAGAAAAATAAAAAAAGTGGCATGACAGAAAGCTATCATCTAGAATCTTTGAACCAGGACAGAAGGTTCTGTTGTTTAACTCTAGACTCAGGCTATTCCCCGGGAAACTAAAATCCCGGTGGAGGGGACCATATGTGATTACAAGTGTATCACCATATGGTTATGTGGAGCTTCAAGATATTGATTCTGATAAAAAGTTCATTGTTAATGGACAGAGAATCAAGCACTATCTTGAAGGTAATATTGAGCAAGAGTGCTCAAGGCTGAAGCTAGATTAAAAGCCCAGCAAGGTCCAGCTAAAGACAATAAAGAAGCGCTTGCTGGGAGGCAACCCAGCCATGGGACATCACTTCCTCTAAGCATTTTGCCCTATTCTTGATCTTATTTGTTTATATAAAGTTCATTGATCTTAAGGTAAAGAGCCAATTGTATACATTCACAGGGTTACAGAAGGATTCAACACACAAAACAGAGAAACAGAGCTCACTGGCAAGAAAACGCCAGTAAAAATCAGTTTTGGGTGTTCAACGCCCAAAAGAAGCATCCACTGGGCGTTGAACGCCAGTAAGGATAGCTATCTGGGCGTTAAATGCCAGAAAGAAGCATCTTCTGGGCGTTGAACGCCGGAAAGAAGCTCTTTCTGGGCGTTTAACGCCAGATTGACAGCGTCCTGGGCGTTCAGAAAAACGCCCAGTGACAAAGGAGTTCTGAGCGTTCAACGCCAGAAAGAAGCAGCAGCTGGGCGTTGAACGCCCAAAACATGCAGCGTTTGGGCGTTCAAACGCCAGGATGATGGGGAGGAGGTAAAATTCGTTTTTTTCTTCATATTTTTCATTTTAATTTTAATTTTCATGTTCCAATTCATGACTTCTTGCATAAACATGTTACAAACCCTGATTTCTAAAATCCCTAATTTCTAAAAACCCTAATTTAAAAATATCAAATGTATCTTAATCCATAATCACAAATTCTTCTTTTTAATCCAATGCAACTCTTTTTCAAAAATTTTCAAAACAAATCTATATCTTTTCATTCTAAAATCTTTTCAAATATCTTTTTCAAATCTCCACATTATCTTTTTCAAAATCCAAATTTATCTTTTTCAAATATCTTTCATATCTTTTCAAATTTAAATTATATCTTTTCTTATCATACTTATTTTTTTTAAATCATATCTTTTATCTTATCTTCCTATCTATTTTTGAAAACCTACCCCCTCCCTTTTAGAAACCCATTCGGCCTCCCTCCTCTCATCCACCACTCAACACTAGCTCTCCTTCTATCCCTCTCCTTTCTTTTCTTTTGCTTGAGGACAAGCAAACCTCTAAGTTTGGTGTGTTTATCCGTGATCACTAAATCATACCCACTAAGATCATGGCTCCTAAAGGAAAATAACCCATTCCAAGAGGCAAGAAAGAGAGTGTTCCAAAACCACTTTGGAATCAAGGGAGGTTCTTAACCAAAGAACATTCAGACCATTATTACAAAATAATGGGTCTAAGATCAGTGATCCCGGAAGTTAGATTCGATCTGAAAGAAGATGAATATCCGGAGATCCAGGAGCAGATCCGAATCAGGAACTGGGAGATCCTAGCCAATCCTAAAACGAAAGTGGGAAGGAATATGGTCCAGGAGTTCTATGCTAATATGTGGCAAACAGACAAGCAAAGACTATCTGGATCTGCTCTTTATGACTATCGGACCTTGGTCAGAGGAAAGATTGTTCATACCCACCACCCTGACAAGATCAGGGAGATCTTAAAGCTACCTCAGCTGAAAGATGATCCAGACTTCTTCAATAGGAGAATGATGAGAACAGACAAGGGCCTGGAGAAGATTCTAGAGGATATATGTATCCCTGGAGCCAGGTGGACCACCAACACGAAGGGTGTCCCAAATCAACTCAAGAGAGAAGATCTCAAACCAGTCGCCAGAGGATGGCTGGACTTCATTGGGCATTCTCTGCTGCCCACAAGCAACCGTTCTGAAGTCACTATTAGAAGAGCAGTGATGATCCATTGCATCATGATGGGAAAAGAAGTGGAAGTTCATCAATTGATTTCAACTGAATTCTACAAAATTGCAAACAAAAATTCCAAAGATGCCAGGTTGGCTTATCCAAGCTTGGTTTCTATGCTCTGCAAGGACGCTGGAGTAAGGATGGGAATAACTGAGTATATCTCAGTTGAGCGGCCAATCACCAAAGCATCAATGAAAATACAACAAGCACAGGATGACCCCATCAAGAAGAGTACACAGGAAATTCTCCCAGAAATCCCTCAATTTGAATACTGGGAGTATCTTGAAACATCTATTACCAAGATGCAAGAAGCTATGGAACAAATACAGAAAGAACAGAAGGAACAAAGTAGCATTCTTTGCTATTTGCTTAAATAACAGGAGGAGCAAGGGCGTGATTTAAGGGAATTGAAGCACCAGAAATTATCTCTTGAGGGACCAAGCACCCCGCAGATTAGAGGAACATCCACTTCCCAAAACAGAGGTTGTTAAATTCCAATCTTAGCCTTCACTCTGTGATAACTGTTTTTATTTTAGTTTTATCTTAGGAGTCATATAGTAGTAATTAGTATCTATATTTTTGATTTTATCTCCAATTAAGCTATAATTTAATTTTATCATCATCATTAAACATGAATAAAATAGAAGAATTTCTTTAGAATAAGAGGCAATATTTTTCGAGTTTTTAATAAGAAAAATTCTAATTATTTACATGTGGTGGCAATGCTTTCTGTCTTCTGAATGAATGCTTGAACAGTGCATAGGTCTTTTGAATTTGTTGTTTAAGACTGTTAAATATGTTGGATTTTGAAAGAATGATGAACATGAGACACGTTATTGGTAATCTGAAAAACCATAAAAATGATTCTTGAAGTAAGAAAAAGCAGTGAATACAAAGCTTGCAAAAAAAAAGCAGAAAAAGCCAAAGCTCATAAAACCAAAAGGCAATAGCAAAAAGCCAATAACCCTTAAAACCAAAAGGCAAGGGTAATAAAAAGGATCCCAAGGCTTTGAGCATCAGTGGATAGGAGGGCCTAAAGGAATAAAATCCTGGTTTAAGCGGCTAAATCAAGCTGTCCCTAACCATGTGCTTGTGGCGTGAAGGTGTCAAGTGAAAACTTGAGACTGAGCGGTTAAAGTCAAGGTCCAAAGCAAAAGAAGAATGTGCTTAAGAACCCTGGACACCTCTAATTGGGGACTTTAGCAAAGCTGAGTCACAATCTGAAAAGGTTCACCCAATTATGTGTCTGTGGCATTTATGTATCCGGTGGTAATACTGGAAAACAAAGTGCTTAGGGCCACGGCCAAGACTCATAAAGTAGCTGTGTTCAAGAATCATCATACTGAAATAGGAGAATCAATAACACTATCTGAATTCTAAGTTCCTATAGATGCCAATCACTCTGAGCTTCAATGGATAAAGTGAGATGCCAAAACTGTTCGGAAGCAAAAAGCTACTAGCCGCGCTCATCTAATTAGAATCTGAGCTTCGCTCAAAAACTCTGAGATATTATTTCTTCTTGGCTTATCTGTATTCTATTTTATTTGTCTAGTTGCTTGGGGACAAGCAACAGTTTAAGTTTGGTGTTGTGATGAGCGGATATTTTATACGCTTTTTGGGGTTAATTTCATATAGTTTTTAGTATGTTTTAATTAGTTTTTAGTTTATTTTCATTAGTTTCTAGGCAAAATTCATATTTCTGGACTTCACTATGAGTTTGTGTATTTTTTTGTAATTTTAGGAATTTTCTGGCTGAAATTGAGGGAGCTGAGCAAAAATCTGATTCAGGCTGAAAAAGGACTGCTGATGCTGTTGGATTCTGACCTCTCTGCACTCGAAATGGAATTTCTGGAGCTACAAGAGTCCAAATGGCGCGCTTCCAATTGCGTTGGAAAGTAGACATCCAGGGCTTTCCAGCAATATATAATAGTCTATACTTTTCTCAATGATAGACGACGTAAACTGGCGTTCAACGCCAGTTCCATGTTGCTGTCTGGCGTCTAGCGCCAGAAACATGTTACAAGTTGGAGTTCAATGCCAGAAACAGGTTACAACCTGGCGTTGAACGCCCAAAACAGCCCATGCACGTGAGAAGCTTAAGTCTCAGCCCCAGTACACACCAAGTGGGCCCTAGAAGTGGATTTTTGCACCATCTATCATAGTTTACCCATTTTCTGTAAACCTAGGTTACTAGTTTAGTATTTAAACAACTTTTAGAGATTTATTTTGCATCTCATGACATTTTTAGATCTGAACTTTGTACTCTTTGACGGCATGAGTCTCTAAACTCCATTGTTGAGGGTGAGGAGCTCTGCTGTGTCCTAATGAATTAATGCAAGTATTTCTGTTTTCCATTCAAACATGCGTGTTCCTATCTAAGATATCCATTCGCACTTCAACATGAATGTGATGAACGTGACAATCATCACCGTTTCCCCACGAACGCGTGCCTGACAACCACTTTCGTTCACCGTAGAATGAATGAATATCTCTTGGATCTCTTAATCAGAATCTTCGTGGTATAAGCTAGATTGATGGCAGCATTCATGAGAATCTGGAAAGTCTAAACCTTGTCTGTGGTATTCCGAGTAGGATTCAGGGATTGAATGACTGTGACGAGCTTCAAACTCGTGAGTGCTGGGCATAGTGACAGACGCAAAAGGATAGTAAATCCTATTCCGGTACGATTGAGAACCTGCAGATGATTAGCCGTGCGGTGACAGCGCACCTGGACCTTTTTCACTGGAAGGATTGATGGTAGCCATTGCCAACGGTGATCCACCAACACACAGCTTGCCATAGGAGGACGTGCGTGCGTGAACAAGAAGATAGAGGAAAGCAGAGATTCAGAAGACAAAGCATCTCCAAAACTCCAACATATTCTCCATTACTGCATACAAGTATAATTTGTGTTCTGCCCTTTTACTTTTTACAATTCAAACTAAAAATTATATTGATATTATATCCTGACTAAGAATTACAAGATAACCATAGATTGCTTCAAACCAACAATCTCCGTGGGATTCGACCCTTACTCACGTAAGGTATTACTTGGACGACCCAGTGCACTTGCTGGTTAGTTGTGCGAAATTGTAAGAGAGTAATGTGAACATTGATTTCACAATTTCGTGCACCAATTTGAAAATAGAAAAATAGATATAGGTCGGTGAATAGAGATAACAGATATAGGTCGGCAAATAGAAATGACAGATATAGATCGACAAATAGAGATAACAGATGTAGATCGACAAATAGAGATAACAGATATAGATCTGAAAATAGAGGTGATAGATATGGATCGGAAAATAGATATAACAGATATAGATTGGCAAATAGAGATAACAGATATAAATCGGCAAATAGAGATGATAGATATAGATCGGCAAATAGATATAACAAATGTAGATCAAAAAATCAGATATAGACCGGCAAATAGAAATATCAGATATAATTTGGCAAATAGAGATATCAGATATAAATTGGCAACTAGAGATAACTGATAAAGATCGGCAAATAGAGATAACAGATATAAATCGGAAAGTAGAGATGACAGATATAGATCGGCAAATAGATATAACAGAAGTAGATCGGAAAATCAGATATAGATTGGCAAATAGAGATATCAGATATAAATTGACAAATAGAGATATCAGATATAAATTGGCCAGTAGAGATAACTGATAAAGATCGGAAAATAGAGATAACATATAAATCGGAAAGTAGAGATGACAAATATAGATCAAAAAATTAGATAACAGATATAAATTGGCAAATAGGGATAACAGATATAAATCGAAAAATAGAGATGACATATAGATCAGAAAAATAGAGATAACAGATATAAATCGGCAAATAGATATATCAGATATAAATTAAAAAATAGAGATGACAGATATAGCTCGGAAAAATAAAGATAACATATATAAGTTGAAAAATAGAGATGACAGATATAGATTGGAAAAATAGAGATAAAAGATATAAGTTGAAAAGTAGAGATGACAGATATAGATCAGAAAAAACAGATATAGATCGGCAAAATAGATATACCAGAGATGATTTGAAAAATAGAGATGACCTATATAGATCAAAAAAATAGATATAGATCGACAAATAGATATACCAGATATGAATTGAAAAATAGAGATGACAGATATTGATCGAAAAAACAGATATAGATCGGCAAATAAATATACCAGAGATGATTTGAAAATAGAGATGACAGATATTGATTGGAAAAACAGATATAGATCGTCAAATAAATATACCAGAGATTATTCAAAAAATAGAGATGACATATATTTGATCGGAAAAACAGATATAGATCGGCAAATAAATATACCAGAGATGATTTGAAAAATAGAGATGACAGATATAGATCGAAAAAATAGATATATATCGGCAAATAGATATACCAGATATGAATTGAAAAATAGAGATGATGATCGGAAAAACATAAGTATATCGGCAAATAAATATATCAGAGATGATTTGAAAAATAGAGATGACATATATTTGATCGGAAAAACAGATATAGATTGGCAAATAAATATACCAGATATAATTTGAAAAATAGAGATGACAGATATTTGATTGAAAAAATAAATATAGATCGGCAAATAAATATATACCAGAGATAATTTGAAAAGTAGAGATGACAGATATAGATCGAAAAAATAGATATAGATCGACAAATAGATATACCAGATATGAATTGAAAAATAGAGATGACAGATATTGATCGAAAAAACATATATAGAACGGCAAATAAATATACCAGAAATTATTTGAAAAATAGAGATGACAGATATAGATCGGAAAAATAGATATAGATCGGCAAATGGATATACCAGATATAGATTGGAAAATAGGGATAACAGATATAAATCAGAGTATAGAGATGATTGATATAAATCGAAAAATAGAGATTACTGATATAAATTGGATAATAGAGATGACTATTATAGATCGACAAATAGAGATTTTTGATATAAATTGGCAAATAGAGATAACAGATATAAATAAAAAAATAGAGATGATTGATATAAATCGAAAAATAGATATAGATCGGCCAATAGAGATGACTAATATAAATAAATAGAGATGACAGATATAGATTGAAAAATAGATATAGATCGGCCTTTTTCGGGCCTTAATGATTTACTATATGACCTTTGTTTACAAAGGTGCAGGTTAGTTTGAAGTCATTGGAAGGAAATGGGGCCTATAGAAAGAAGGGTGTTTATTTCGAGGCCCCACGGTGGGTGCCAATTGTTCTTGTGTGATTACTTGGACGTGACCTCGGCTAGGGGAGCCGACGCTGAGCTTTAACCTTCAATGCCGAGCTATAAGCTGGGATGATCCAAGCTCTTCGTCCAGAGAGATATCACGTCATGGAGAGCATGAACAAAGGGGGAGTGTATCTGCAAAAGACACTCCGATGTTTAAGTTAGTACTGAGAATTCAGTGTATTGTTTGAAGATAAAATATCATATCTTTATAGGTGAGATAAAATAGGTCGGTTATGTTTCTATTGATCATCTGAATTGAAGAGCAATTAATAGGTTTTAATAAGTGATAATGTCTGATCGGATGTTTTTATTTCAAGATGTAATCCGTTGAGTCTGATTATAACGTATAACGCTAAATTATAACGTAAAGTGTTGAGTTATAGTATATAATGTCAAATTATTGTATATAATACCGAATTATAACATCAGATTTGTAACGGCCATGACATAATATTAGAATTTTAATAATCGAAAGAGAATATTATAAAATTTTTTACTAGTAATTATATTAAATAAAGAGAATAAGTGAAAAAAAAGATACATTAAACTAATAGAGTTAACTTAATACGAGGAATTTAGTATAATTAATCTATTTATCTAAAATAATATTTTTTAT
>NC_029775.3:8459753-8466758 GCF_000817695.3 Arachis duranensis
TATCCATGATTTAAAAAAAAACATATACGCAGCAACATATGATATCAACTTTATATTGAATCAGGTTCTGACATTTTATATCTGAACTTGATTATTTTCTTCTTTTTTTTCCTTTTTTGTGGGTTTACTAATTTTTCTAGTACATTATTGCTGTGAGTCAAAATATATATAGGAGCTTAAAATTGGGCATTATTTGGTTTGATCTGATGAGAATATGAGATCATCATATCAATGGAGTAGAGAATACGTGCAACAGAGTGAGAGGATTAGGGATTTTGTAACATCATAGATAGCAAAGTCTAAAAGAATATGTGCAACAGCAAAAGTCTAAAAATTAGGTTGGGATATCCTAACTAAAACTTTGAGAAAATCTGTAATAAATTAAAATATTATGTGACCCTCATTTGGTTATGCATGTGTTTCTAGATATTCTTCATACAAACAAAAGTAATTTAGCTGTCAAATTAAATTAAAGTTTGTTAGATGTATGAGCTAAACATTATACCTCATCAATTAAGGTAGAGTAAAGGAAAAATAATTTAAAAGAAAAAACAGAACAATGCAAGAAAATATATTTCAAATGTAATATTAATATTTTTATTATGTTAATGATTTCAGATGTAGAAATTACTCTGTTCTCAAATACAGCTATACGAAATAGGCCTTTATTTATTCTTGCCAAAAAGTCGTCAGACAAACACGACCAACGAGTGGGGTTCGTGGTTATTTCCCATTTTACTTCTTTTTTTATACATAAATAGAATTTTCCTTATTTGTGTAATTATTTTGTAGGTTTTAATTCCAAATTAGTTGATTCTCGTTTTCGTGCGAGTCTTTTACTTTAAATACTTTAAAGTTGTTTATTGTTTCTTATTTCTCTTTTGAATGTTCAACGCTACGGTCCTTTCACTTTATAAATATGTAATATATTCACTTCCTCATCACCCTGTTACCACTAATTAATAATAATGAAAAGCCTTTAAATTAAATAAATTAAAAATGGCTGATCAAATGGCTGCTCTTTGCATACTCTTGATGAGAAACACGACAAAAAACATAAAGATAAACAGAAAAAAATAATGGAAAACATGCATGATTAGGAGGGAATTTGCTTTCTAACAAAAAGCATATAATGATGGGTGACTTTATTTGTTTTATAATGGTTAAAGGAAACGTTAGATGGGGTAAAGAAAGAAGACCATTATTTAGGTCTTATTCTACTCTCTTTTTAATTACTTAACCAACCTACCACACGAACCAAAAGTAATAAGTCAATGTTAAAAATTGACTCATCCAAGTTTTCAAGAGAGGTCTTAACTTTCATTGTCAATATGTATAGGAAAAGTATAGGTAAACAATGAAAATATTAAACAATATAAACAATAAATATATCGGATATTCATTTTACTAGTGTATGGATGGTTATTTTAATATTAAAATTTAGAAGTTTAATTTGGAGGTGTAGTGTAACGAATAGGAAGAAGGCAGAGCACGTGGAGGTTAACCAGGCTACATATGCAGAAAATAGTAATAACAATCATACCTTAGAGCCACATATGTGGGAGGAGGAATCAGTTATAAGCCAGGGACAGATGGCAAGCATAGGGGTAAATCAAGGCCCAAGAAGAAGTGCAAGAATGAGAACTACTAATAGGCGGTTAGAGGAATACGTTCGTTAGCGTGATGTGGTAATTCTCACTTCTTTCTGTTATTTTCTCTAGCCTTTCTATTCTCTCTCCTTCTCTCCCCTTCCTTCTATCATGGAAAACCCTCTCTGATCTCACCTTTCCAAAATTCTGCACAGGTCTTTGGATGAGGAGCGTGGATTGTCTCTAATGCGTTCCTTCTCAATTTTTCTTTTCTTCTTTATTATACTGGTTCTGTTCTTACTATACTGTTACATAGAGGCTTGAGTCCTCCATAGTGTGTATACCTGCTACTGCTATTCCCTTCAATAAAATTCATATTACACCCTTCCATTTGGTGCTTTCATTGTCTCCATGGCTGTGGCTGATAATACTAGGATGAAAGGGATGGAGGCGGACATCAAGCGACTCTTTCAATTGCTTGAGTTGGTAACGGAGGAACACCGAGCTGAGAGGGCCAGAACTTCTGAGACTACGAATATAAAGTTTGATGCGATTCAACACTCTATTGCTCAGCTCGCTCAGTCCAGAACTCGTAGCCGTTCTCCATCGCGTGAGCCTACGCATGGGTCGAACTCTGAGGGTGATATCCAACCCCGATACGGGCTTCCTCAACGAAGGGTGAATTTTGATTTACCAAAATTCGATGGCGGAGATGCGCTTGGCTGGATCTTCTCGATGGACCAATACTTTGATTTTTTTCGGGTGCCTGAGGAGGAGAAGCTCGGTATAGCTGGGATCCATATGATGGGACCGACAGTTCCTTGGTTTCAAATGTCTCAGCGCACTGCTCAATTTCGTTTGTGGGATCAATTGAAGCGGGTAATAGAAATTGAATTTGGTCCGTCTCTCTATGAATCGCCACGGGAACTTCTCTTCAAGCTACAACAATCTGGGTCAGTGGGTGACTATTATTCCGATTTTGTGGCGTTGGCGAATCGTTCACGTATTGAACCACCTGAGGCCCTTCGCGATTGCTTCATCAGTGGTCTCAAGCCCGATATTCGCCGCGAGGTGAAGGCCCAGTGCCCCCCGTCGCTCATGCGCGCTGTCGCCCTCGCCAGACTTTACGAGGATAAATTCTCTCCATCTCCACGTACTACCTTGGGCCCTTCAATTAGTCGTCCAGGAATTCCTACTATGGCAGCACCGCAACCACGCGTAAATAATCGTGGTCCTCTTCCGCCCTTTCTTCCAACACCAAATCAGCGTAACGCTCCTACTCCAACCAAAACACCAATCCGAAAACTATCACCAGCGGAGATTCAAATTAGACGTGACAAAGGCTTGTGCTACTGGTGTGATGAGAAGTTTTCAGCTAGCCACAGGTGTACAAATCGCCAGTTCATGTTGCTGCAACTTGGTTCCGATGATTTGGAGGACATTGATCCATCAACGGGAGATACGCCGCTCGACCTGGAGATTTTACCACAATTAGAGCAGCAAGTCTTGGGCCACCATTTATCATGTAATGCCATGCTAGGTACCACTGGTCCGGCCATGATCCGTATTAGACCCTCAATTAATGGGTTAGAAGTTTCGGCACTGATCGATGGGGGGAGCTCTGATAGCTTTATACAGCCCCGAATCGCTAAGTTCTTGAATCTGCCCATTGAGCCTGCTCCAGGGGTCAAGGTCATGGTGGGTGATTTTGATGTGTTACCGGTGGAGGGATACCTTCCGGCCTTAAATGTTAATTTGTCAGGTTGCTATGTGACAATTCCGGATGTCTTTGTGCTACATGTTGCAGGGGGCGACTTGGTTATTGGTACAACCTGGTTAAAGACTCTAAAAGCTCACATAGTGGATTATGACTCTTCCTTTCTCAGATTTTTGCACCAGGGTAAGTTTGTGACTGTGAATGGTGAAAAATCAGGGACCCCTGCTCAAGCTCAATTTAACCATATAAAGCGGTTGGTTAGTACTGACGCCATTGCAGCGGCTTTCACTCTTGAGGTGCAACCAGCGACGGAGGCTGCTATGCCCAAGATTCAATTCCCTGTGACTATGAAACCTGAATTGGGGCGGCTTCTTCATACCTATGAGGGGGTTTTTGCTGCACCATCAGGATTACCTCCACAGCGCACTCATGATCATAGCATTCCGTTGGTTCAGGGTGCCGCACCAGTGAAGTCCAGACCTTATAGATACCCTCATAGTCAGAAGGCTCAGATTGAATTAATGGTTCAGGAGATGCTACACGAAGGAATTATCCAGCCTAGCAAGAGCCCATTTTCATCACCAATTTTATTGGTTAAGAAAAAGGATGGCACATGGAGGTTTTGTACTGATTATAGGGCTCTCAATAATATCACCATCAAGGATAGCTTCCCAATTCCCACAGTTGATGAACTCTTAGATGAGCTTTTTGGTGCGACAGTGTTCTCAAAACTAGATTTACGCTCGGGTTACCACCAGATATTGGTTAGGCCGGAGGATCGTTTCAAGACTGCTTTCCGGACGCATCAAGGGTTGTATGAATGGTTGGTGATGCCGTTCGGCTTAACCAATGCCCCAGCAACATTTCAATGTTTGATGAATGATGTGTTTCGTCCATTCTTAAGGCGGTTCGTGCTGGTATTTTTTGATGACATTCTCATCTATAGCCCGACGTGGGACCAGCATTTACACCACCTCGAATTAGTTTTGAAGCTATTACAGCAGGAACAGCTTTATGCCAAGCTTTCAAAGTGCTCCTTCGGCTTGGCAGAGATAGATTATCTGGGCCATACTATATCTGGTAATGGGGTTCATATGGAAGATGCAAAGGTGCAAGCAGTTATGGAGTGGAAACAACCTCAAAACCTCAAGCAGCTGCGAGGTTTTTTAGGCTTGTCAGGTTATTATCGACGCTTCATCAAAGGGTATGCCTCTATTGCTGCCCCGCTGACCGATCTGCTCAAGAAGGATGCATTCGTCTGGAAAGATGAGGCTGAATCTGCCTTTCTTCAACTCAAGATGGCCATTTCTTCACGTCCTGTTTTGGCTCTTCCTAATTTTGAGTTGCCCTTTGAGTTAGAGACAGATGCTTCAGGGTTGGGCATTGGGGCTGTATTGGCTCAAGAGAAGCACCCTATTGCTTACTTTTCAAAAAAATTATCTCCCTCTATGCAGCAGCAGTCAGCTTACACCCGTGAATTCTACACGATTACGGAGGCAGTTGCCAAGTTCCGTCATTATTTGCTGGGTAAGAGGTTCATCATACGCACTGACCACCAGAGCTTAAAGACCCTCTTGGAGCAGAATCTGCACACCCCAGAACAGCATAAGTGGCTGCATAAGCTTTTGGGGTACGACTTTGAGATACAATATAAGCCGGGTAAGGAAAATCTTGCGGCTGATGCATTATCTGGTTCCTTCTTTGCGGCTTGGTCCACTCCAAAATCTGAATGGCTACATATTCTAAAGGAAGAGATTGATAAGGATACATTCCTTCAAGATATTATCATTTAGTGCCGTCACAACATGGTAGCTGATAAGAATTATTCATATCGCAATGGCATCTTGCTCTGGCGGGACAGAGTAGTGGTACCCAAAAACAGCAAACTCATTGACCTCATCATGAAGGAATACCACGATAGCGCTGTAGGCGGTCATGCGGGTATTGCCAAGACCGTGGAGCGCATTTGCTCTACTTTTTACTGGCCAAATATGCAACGACAAATAAGGGACTATGTGCTCTCTTGTGGCACTTGTCAAAAGGCGAAGATAGAATCCAAGTTACCCGCTGGGCTGCTGCAACCTCTTCCAATTCCCTCTCGAGTTTGGGAGGACATATGCATGGATTTCATTGTGGCCTTGCCACCGGTTAATGGTTTTTCGGTGATCTTAGTTGTTATTGATCGCCTCACCAAATTTGCTCATTTCATTCCACTCAAGCCTGACTTTAGTAGTAAGAGTGTTGCTGAGGCTTTTGTTAAGCATGTTGTGAAGCTTCATGGATTTCCTAAATCAATTGTATCGGATAGGGATAAGGTTTTTGTAAGCAAATTCTGGCAGCAGCTTTTTGAGATGCAGGGCACTACATTGGCTATGAGTTCTGCCTACCACCCTCAAACGGATGGTCAGAGTGAGGTACTGAATAAGACTCTGGAAATGTATCTCCGTTGCTTCTGCTTTGATGCTCCTAGGAAGTGGCTCGAGATGCTTCCATGGGCGCAACTTTGGTATAACACTTCTTGGCACCAGAGTATTAAGATGTCTCCTTTTAGGGCCTTATATGGTAGGGATCCGCCGTCCTTGGTGAAGTATGAATTCTGCCCAGATGATGAACCGTCTCTTCAAGACATGTTGCTAGCACGGGATCAGATATTAGAGCAGCTAAAGCGTAACATGGCTCGCTCCCAACAATTCATGAAACACTTTGCAGACAAGCAGCGACGTTTGGTTGAATTTGACGAGGGTGATTTCGTGTTGGTAAAGCTTCAACCTTATAGACAACATTCAGTTGCTTTGAGGAAGCATCAAAAATTGGTGATGCGTTATTTCGGGCCATTTAAGATCTGTCGTAAGCTTAGTGTCGTGGCTTATAAATTGGCACTGCCTCCTGAAGCCAAGATTCATAATGTGTTTCACATATCAGCTTTAAAGAAGTTTAGAGGTGAGAAGGTTGACCATTATCTCCCCCTTCCTCTATGCACAACAGAGTTGGGACCTTTATTGGAACCGCAAGAAATTCTGGGTACAAGAACAGTCATCAAAGATGGTAAAAAGATTCTCCAACTGCAGGTCAAATGGGGTCAGGGGCCGAGTGCGGACACATCGTGGGAGAGTGCTGATGATCTGCGCCATACTTATCCTGATTTCAACCTTGAGGACAAGGTTGTTGTTGATGAGCGGGGTAATGTAACGAATAGGAAGAAGGCAGAGCACGTGGAGGTTAACCAGGCTACATATGCAGAAAATAGTAATAACAATCATACCTTAGAGCCACATATGTGGGAGGAGGAATCAGTTATAAGCCAGGGACAGATGGCAAGCATAGGGGTAAATCAAGGCCCAAGAAGAAGTGCAAGAATGAGAACTACTAATAGGCGGTTAGAGGAATACGTTCGTTAGCGTGATGTGGTAATTCTCACTCCTTTCTGTTATTTTCTCTAGCCTTTCTATTCTCTCTCCTTCTCTCCCCTTCCTTCTATCATGGAAAACCCTCTCTGATCTCACCTTTCCAAAATTCTGCACAGGTCTTTGGATGAGGAGCGTGGATTGTCTCTAATGCGTTCCTTCTCAATTTTTCTTTTCTTCTTTATTATACTGGTTCTGTTCTTACTATACTGTTACATAGAGGCTTGAGTCCTCCATAGTGTGTATACCTGCTACTGCTATTCCCTTCAATAAAATTCATATTACACCCTTCCAT
>NC_029775.3:8466830-8468592 GCF_000817695.3 Arachis duranensis
AAATAAACTTTTATTATTTTAATATATAATTTATAATTTATATATACTATTTTACGTCAAATTAATTTAGTTTAATCCAATTTATGTCAAATCACTTTCGTCAAATTAAAATAGATTCAATAATTTTTTGGATCAAATTCAAATCTAATTAAATCGGATCCGATATGTCTCCAAACACCCCTATTTTGTGGAAGAAAAATATACATAGGAAACTATCATAGTGCAAAATTGTAGAAAAATCAAAAATCATCGATTCTTGGCCCACCACGTGCTATATTTAATTAATTTGTGTATGGCAACTTTTTTTTTTCATGTAGGACACGTTATTTACAATTATTGTTGTTGTTTAACAGTCAATAATTTACTTGATCTGTCTATTCTATAATATCTACAGTAATGACTACTATGTTGGAAAATATTAGTGCATTCTAGATGAAGTGTATATATATATAGAGGAATAGAGGGCTGCTATGTAAGCAAAATAGTATATTTTAGATAAAATAAAAAGTATATCGTTTTTAAAAAATGTATTGCTTCTAAGAAAATAAATAAAATAATAAATTATGAATTTTAATTTTTTATTATTTTATAAAAATATATACAACTCTCAACTTTTTTTGAAAAATATGTTCAACCTTGTTAATAGTTTTTTTTTTTTTTGAATTTCAGTTATTCATATGAAATATAACCAAAATAAAATATTAACATTTATTTGTCTAGTAATCATTATTCATTAACTTTTTTACACTTGCAACTTTAATAACGAGCTTTTTACAGCTTTCTTTTTATAGTTGTACTATTTTGTTAGGATATTTGTTAATCAAACTTAAATTATCTATTGTTAAAATATTTTGATGTTTAGGATTTAAAACTTTTGATGGATAGATTTATAAATATCCAATAATGGTACCGTTTACCTCTTTTTGTAAGGGTTAAGCATGTCATAGTTAGTAAGAAAGGTTAAAATTCAATACTTTTATATTTTATAATATAAAATTAAATATTAATATTTTTTATAAATAATAAATTAAATTAATTCTTTTTCAACGATTAAAGTGTATCCATGCAACTTCAAGGTATCGAATTCAAGGCGTAAAAATAATCATTAATGTGATTATCAATTTAGGCGGTGTATATTATATTTTTGATAAAGTATTAAATTGGTTTTTTATCGTTGAGTCTAATCTTGTTTTGGTCTTTAAAATTTAAAATATTTTTTTAATCTAAAAAAGTTTTATTTACTTTTAATATAGTTATTCCGTAAAATTAATATTAAATAATTAACGTCACCGTTTTACCAAATCTTAATGTCCTTTTCAAGAAATCAAGAGGTACTTTGCCGATGGCTATGAAGACAAGGCCATCATCGCTTTTTATTGCGGGAAACTTCTCTCGACAACTGAAGAATTTGGTTATATAAATTTTTCATATTTAAAAATTGAATTTCGTTAATTATTTAATATTAACATAGTAGGACTACATCAAAACTAAATAAAATTTTTTAAATTCATAATAGTATACTTTAAATCTTAGAGACTAACACAGAATTATTAGACTTAAATATAGGAGACCAATTTTGATATTTTACCCTATATTCTTTGGATGTATCCCTTCTCCCAACCCTGTTTTATTTCGAGAGATTTGCGTTTTTTTCAAAAGAAAGTGTATAGACATAATAAATCAAAGTATATTAAGGGAAGTTAGATATCATCTAATTTCAAAAGATATTTGCATAATTTATTTCTTCTATTTTTTTTTTTTT
>NC_029775.3:8468634-8509321 GCF_000817695.3 Arachis duranensis
TCCCTGTATATACACCTAACACCCTGTATATACACCAAATCAATTAAACCAAAGTTCAGATAGTACACACGCACAGGCTTTCTCAAAAGTTGCATTGCATGTGATTGAAAATTTGAATCACAGATGAAATAAAATAGTTGTATTTATTATGACCCATAGGTGTATAATATACAAACATGCATGTTTCTCTCTATAAATAGGGCCTTCTCTGCCAGGTAAAAATATGAAGCAAACCAGACATAGAACTACGAGTCTTTTGTTGTGAACACTTTAAAAATGAGGTCCTTTCATGTAAGGTTGTTCTGTTTTGTGGTTATGACTATGCTCATGCTTGGAGCACTTCCATTTTCCTCAGATGCACAGTTAGATCCATCATTTTACAAAAACACTTGTGCCAATGTTCATTCCATTGTTAGAGAAGTTATAAGAAACGTTTCAAAATCTGACCCAAGAATGCTTGGTAGTCTCATTTATTATTATTATTATTATTATTATTATTATTATATCATAAAATATATTTTTTTATAGAAAATCATGTGTACATTAAAATCTAGTTCTTGTCGGATGGCATTTGCTCCCATTTTGTCCTCTCTTTGAAGTTCTTCTCCACCTTGTATTCAACATCAATAATAATATGGACTTCTCCATACTTTTCCTTATTCTACAGATTTCTTTCTTTATTTTTCTCTATAATTATGACCCAAAACTAATACTAATATTTTAGTTTGACTTCTAATGTTACTTATGCTATGTGCGTATGTTCTTCGGTGAGACTATATAGATTATAGACTAGGCATTTATAAACACTTATTTATTTGTTATATTTACACTAACAGTCAATTATGTAAAAATATTCAATAATTATTGTTGCTTGTGGCAGGGTTGTGATGCATCAATTTTGCTGAATAGCACAAGTACCATAGTGAGTGAACAAGGTGCAGGACCAAACAACAACTCAATAAGAGGCTTAGATGTTGTGAATAACATCAAAACAGCGGTTGAAAATGCTTGTCCTGGTGTTGTTTCTTGTGCCGATATTCTTGCACTTGCTGCAGAAATTTCATCTGTTTTGGTAGGATCTTGATCCATGCATTTCTTGGTTGAATTTCACTGGTATCTAGTTTATTAAAAGGTTTAGTTTTGTAGGTATTATTTTTACAATCTAATTATATCATGCATGGAAAGTGTTAAACCGGTTTTATGTTGTGAGCTAATAGAAAATTGCCAAGTAATTATTATGAAGTTGTGTATATGTCTAGTTTAAATTTTAAAAATTACCCAAAATAGATAAATTATCAACTATCTTTTATGTTGGTACTAGTTACTAGGTAGCACTTTATTCTTTTAATAATATTGTTTTTAAACTGCCCCAAATGGATTAGTACAACCACTACTTTTTTAACGGCAAAATTATGCATACCATTCCAACTTCACTTTCACTTTGTTTCATTAGCCATTAGGGATTTGGTACGGACTCCTTATATACAACTTTGAAAAGAAACAAAATAGGATTCTTTTTGGAAAAAAAAATAGTTATGCTACGTGTATACCAAAATCAGCCACCAAAGTTAGTCACCAGTATAAAATACATGTTAAAATACAAATACATATTGAAAATAAATTAAACCACACATATATTTATACACAAATACATTGGTAACTAATTTTAGTGGCTGATTTTGGTGTACAAATAATATTTCTCAAAAAAAAAGTTTTTCATCTTCCATGATAACAAACTATTAGAACAAAGTACTCTCTAATCTCAAATTTAAATTAAATTCTAAACTAAAATTTAAAATATTTTTTTATTTTATTTTTATCATATAATAAAAATAATCTTTTTAAAAAAATAATTTATCAATATTATAATAATAAAATATAAGATGTTTAAGCCAAAAATACAATATTTTTAACACAAAAATGAAATTAAAACTTAACTCAAAATGTGAGATACTAAAAAAGGATTTTATCTAAATCCGTTAATATACATTTGGCTTTTGGTCATTTGATGCTATATCCTTTAGAATTTAGATTTCTTTATTGGGAATAATGTTGATATACTGATCTAGTAACTAAAACAGAGGAAATAAAAATGAGCTTGAAGAAATAAATCATTAGAAGGCACTAACTACAACTTACATATATAATACACCAACTAAGTTTTAATTTCATATATTTTTAATTTTGCAGATCTGTTTTAATTTTCTGAAAACCTTACTTTCTTGTAAACTTGTACAACTATATATATTTACAGGCTCATGGTCCTGATTGGAAAGTTCCATTGGGAAGAAGAGATAGTTTAACAGCAAACTTTACCCTTGCTAATCAAAAACTTCCGGCTCCAAACTTCAACCTTAGTCAACTTATCTCTACTTTTGCCAATCAATCTCTCAACATAACTGATCTAGTTGCACTTTCAGGTATATGATTTATTTTTTTTAAATAATTATATAGTTGCTTCATCTGTTTTAAATTATATATGATAATAGATTTTTTCTGTTATCTTAAACTTTAAAAAAAAAATGATTTGATGATATAATATCAGAGTTTTTATGATAAAAAATTTAGAATTTGATCTTTGTTATCCCACGAAAAAAGAATAATATAAGATAAATATAAGAGAACAGAAAGTCTATAGAAAAAAAAAATTTTACGCAAGTCCGAAAAAAGTTTTTGCGGAGAGCATGGAATGTGTTAGAGATATGATCATTTATGTTATTAGATGTTAGTCAATAAAAAACGAAGATTGTGTTTATAAATGTTTAAAACATTGTATATGTATGAAAATTTGCAGGTGCTCACACAATTGGGAGAGCTCAATGTAGATTTTTCAGCAGTCGATTATATAATTTTAGCAACACTGGAAATCCTGATCCAACTTTGAACACAACCTATCTACAAACACTTAGATCAATTTGCCCCAATGGTGGAGCAGGGAATACTCTCACCAATTTGGACTTAACAACCCCAGACACATTTGACAACAAATACTTCTCCAATCTTCAATCTCTAAATGGATTGCTTCAGAGTGATCAAGAACTTTTCTCTACAGTTGGTGCATCTACACTTAGCATTGTGAACAGTTTCAGCAGTAACCAAACTCTTTTCTTTGAAGCATTTAAGGCATCAATGATTAAGATGGGTAATATTGGAGTTCTAACTGGCTCTCAAGGTGAAATCAGAAAGCAATGTAACTTTGTTAATGGAAATTCTGGATTGGCTACTTTTGCTACTAGAGTAGAATCATCAGAAGAACAGGGTGTTAGCTCAGCCTAAAAAGATTATGTATTTATTGTGGGTTGGAAATTTTAAAGTAGTTATCTTCTATATTCACATACATAAATAAGTCATGTTGTTTGTGGATTGGGATTGATTTTGTACTTGATAGATGTATGGATATCCATTTGTGTTTTGTATCATTTAATTTCCAATAATGTTATATGAGATTCGAGTGTTTTTTATGTTGTTGGATTTTTACGTATACCCTTCTAGGCTTCTATATACAGGAAGTACTTATTTGAGTATCATTAAATTGATAAAAAAAATTTAATAAAAAATTTTTTTTAGTGTGTTTAGCAAATTTTTAATAGTAAAAATAAAAATATTAAAAAAATAAAAAAATTTGAGAAATTATAATTTAAATTAAAAAAAAATTTTAAAAATATTTTTTACATAATAAATAAAAAAATATTTTTATCTTATTTTATTCAAATATAATTAATAAATAAAAATATCTTTGTACATAAAATATTTAAACATAAAATTTTTACTTTTTGTAAAAGAGAAGTCATTTGTTAGAAAAAACAAATTTTGAGGAATCATTTGTCATTTTAGAAATAACAAAAAATAACCAAAATAGCAGTTAATTTTTTTTTTTTTGGTCAAGAAAATAGAAGTTAATTGACTTAGTTATTTTTCATTGACATTTGACAAGGCCTTTCATAATTTTACTCCACAAAATTCCTTTTTGGGTTGAACAAAGCCCAACTAGGGTTCACCAAAATATTATTTGTTTTAGGTAATGCTTCAAAAATGTATGAATATATGATTCTAAGAAAAGGGCCGAAGCCAGAAAAGACCATGGATGAAGGCTATAGAGTTTTTGATTGAAAACCCAACCAAAATAAAAATCTCAAAGCCTTATAATCAGAGTAAAGAACTAAAGATCAAACCTTGACATGAACCCCAAAAAAAAAAAAAAACAAAACAAAACCTTCGACGTATTGTGATTGAGTTTATTACGGAATATTATGGAATATTTTTCTATTTTAAGATATAAACCAAGATCACTAATTAAGAAATTAAAATACTCACCATTATATGCCAATTTTAATGTTTTATTACTATTACGATCTTTGAATATACGCGAAAGAAAGTAAATTAATATACATTAATATTAAATTGTCTATTAATCGATAAAAATATCTATAAAATAGTGATTGCTCACTCTATTCAGTGGATACATGTATTAGATCAAGAAAAGGGTAAATTATTAAGATAGTCTTAAAAAATTTATACTACTCCTAAAATTAATCACAAAATACATAAATAAATTATTTACATATATGATCTGAATTTTTTTAAAATATTTGGATATAAAAATTAGAGCAAATTTAGATATCTATACTTTATTTTTATTTTTTTTTAAATTATCATTCACAAAAATATCACCAAACTTAAAATTATTAAATTATAAAAATAAAAAAAATTATCTAATAATAGTTACAAAAAATATCGCATCAAAATATAATCCCTAATTTTTTTAAGAATATATCTTCTTGATTATTTTTATCACTTTTAAAATTTTTATAAACTTATTTATCAATCATATGTTTTAAAATTATTTTTGTTAGTTATATACTTTTTTTATTAACATTTTGTTAGTTCACCATAATAGGAAAAAAAAAAATTAGTGAAGGGCAAAACATGTAAAAAGTAGTGAAGTCTTCACGGCCGCTGTATGAAAGAAAGAACCGCTAAAACCACACTTCATTTTTGTTTTCCTTCTTAAACCCTAAAAAGCAGCTACCTTCTCTCTCTCTCTCTCTCTCTCTTGGAACGCATTCATTCATTCATTCATTTCATCAAACACTATGCCTGCAAACAAGAAGAACCGTAACAAACACAAAGCTGCTTCTCACGACCCTTTCTTCGCCAACGATTCACGTAAGCGCCGCAAGCCCAACCGCGATGATGCCGATGTCAATGCCGCCGATGAGATTGACAGCGACTTCGACGACGATGACTTCTTCGCTGGGGAACACGGGGAAGACCTATCCGAGCAGCAGCAGGAGGAAGAAGAAGAAACCGGAGCTGAAGCTCGGAAGAGAATTGCCCAGGACTTCTTGAGAAAATATCGCGATGCAGCAAAGAAGAAGGAAGATGAAGATGAGAGTAAAGGTGCTGATGAAGACGAAGAAGGGTTCAGAGATTCTCTCGTTGCTGAGAAACTCATCAAGGACCAGCAAGAGGAGAGTGGCAGAGTCAGAAGAGCCATTGCCTCAAGGTTAGAAATTACGATCCTAATGTTTCACTTTCAAGCTTTTGTTGTAGTTTACTAGTTTTAGATTAGGTTAAATGTATTATGTGTTTGCAATCTTCATGAAATTGTAACATAGGGGAATTTTGTTTTTAGGGTGCAAGTGCCGGAGACTAGTGGTACTGACGCTGGGTTTAGGGTGCTGGTGAAGCACCGGCATTCTGTGACTGCGGTGGCCCTGTCTGAGGACGATACGAAAGGATTTTCAGCTTCAAAGGATGGGAGTATTATGCAGTGGGATGTGAGTACTGGGAAATTTGAGAAGTATAGGTGGCCGAGTGATCCGGTGCTGAAGAGTCATGGATTGAAGGATCCGCAGAGTAAAGCTAAGAAGCAGAGTAAACATGTGTTGGCATTGGCCGCAAGTTCGGATGGTCGGTATTTAGCAACTGGGGGTCTTGACAGGCATGTTCATATATGGGATACTCGTACCAGAGAGCATGTTCAGGTAGCTATTCATTCTTCAATAATCTGCAATTTGTGATAACTATATTGATTTGAAATTTAGCAAGGTCACAGTGTTCATTTTCTTTTTTTGCAATTTGTTTGTTATCTGCACTATTAAGTTATCAAATGATGGAAAACCAAGGGAAATGTAGACCATGTTTCTCCTATGGTGGCATAGTAATTTAGTCGAAGCACAGGCTTCTTCTATGACTGAAGTTATAGGATCTTGGACATTTTTGTTGGGACTTGCAAAGAATGGTTCTTACTCTCGTCTATTGTTTTTACAGGCATTTCCTGGTCACCGAGGCCCTGTTTCTTGTTTGGCTTTTAGACAAGGAACTTCAGAGCTTTTCTCTGGTTCATTTGACCGAACGATTAAGATATGGAATGTCGAAGACAGAACTTACATGAATACTCTATTTGGCCACCAGAGTGAAGTGATAAGCATTGATTGCTTGCGCAAGGAAAGGGTATTAACTGCTGGGCGCGATCATACCATGCAGATGTTCAAGGTACTATGTTTCTCCCCTAAAGTGAAATTTAGAGTATTTGGCTATTAAACAACTCGTATGTTAGATACTGCTTGATTTCTACTTTTCTTTTTAATGCTATTTTACTTTTTATCTCTTTCGTCTATGAAAATTTCTAGTGATAAAATGAAAATTTTTGAGCTACAGACTTCAATTTACTTTTTATGTTTTCTTTCCCTTTCCCCTCATATGGGAGTATAATTTTGTATTGTCTTTTTCTTGATGTGTATTCTAGGTTCATGAAGAGTCCCGTCTTATATTTCGCGCACCTGCATCTTCGTTAGAATGTTGTTGTTTTATTAATGATGATGAATTTTTATCTGGTTCGGATGACGGAAGCATTGAGTTTTGGAGAGCAGTGAAAAAGAAGCCTACCTACATTGTGAAGAATGCTCATGCTTTACCAACAGAAAGCACAGAAACTGAACAAATCGATGGTGGAAGAATGCCCAGCGGTAACTTAGGCAAAACCCTAAATATTCTTTCCATACAATATGCCTTGTTCAATCAAAGATCTCCTAAAATATGAATGGTTAATTACAAAGTGCATTATTTGTTGCTTTTCTTCCTAGCTGCAAGTTCTGCAATCTCAATGCATGAATTTATATTATATGTTGTGTTGCTTAGTTAAACTTACCTAGTTACCTTACAATCCTAAAGTAATACTATTATCTTTGTCTACAGAAAATGGTCATCACCATCCCGAGACTCAGCATCCTTCATCAGTATTTTCATGGGTCAGTGCGGTGACTGTTTGTAGAAATAGTGACCTTGCTGCCTCTGGTGCTGGTAACGGTTCTGTTCGATTATGGGCAATAGAAAGTGAGACTAATAATATCAAATTTTGTCACAATGTGCCATTGGTAAGTAAAAGGAAATGCTACAAAAAACAATTGCCTTTTTCCTTGTGAAATTTTGTTCATAAAATTTGTAGTTCTATATGCTAAATCATGTATTGTGCAATTAAAAGCAATTTCCAAAATGTTGAACCACCTACCCATTATTAGATTTGCTGTGCAAATGTTGAGTTTGATTTTGCAGTTGAAAAGCCCACCATGACTCAATATTTTGGCCCTTAATTAAACCGTTTTGCATACAGGTTGGGTTTGTGAATTCCTTGACTATTGCAAAATCAGCAAAGTTTCTGATTGCTGGAGTTGGACAGGTAACACTTTGCTCAATCTGTTTATATTCTGCATGATATCATGCTCTTTCTTTTGATACACAGTTTAGCTCAATGTTCAACTGGCACACTACTTATTTGAGCCTTCCTTGGTTCTACTTTGACTGTAAACAGTTGTTTACAGCTTAGGAATAATGGGAAGTTTTATTGTGCACTTACCATCTATGCCATTGGCGTTCTCTTTCTCTCCTTTTTGGCCTAAACTTTAGCTTTTCTCATTCTTGTATGAATATAACTAAAAGTGAGTATAACCATGGTAGTAAATGAACTTTCTCCTGCTGCATGCAACTCAGTCTAAGAATACTTTGTTTTATATAAGATATAACTATTAACAATGGATTTATGGCTATTCATGTCTGACGAAGCATGGCGTATAAATGATATTTCCTCGGAAATGAAAATTTTCAGGACTTTAAAACGGGAGTCTGTGTGAATTGAGAATCGTCACATTTATTTACTAGTAACTTGTCTGTCTAGTTGTTCCCCCACTATCATTTTAAGTAGCATACGACTAATTAGATTTTAAAAAAACTATATATAATTGATCCCTTTCACTAGCCATTGTTGCTGTACTAGAATTATCGGTTTATCTCCTAACATAAGATGTCTTTGTTTACTTACAGGAACCTCGTCTAGGCAGGTGGGGACGAATCCCTGAAGCTCGAAATGGAGTTTCAATTCTACCTCTTAAGATATCATAAGAGCAACCTCAATTTTGACTAAATACTAAATGCAACATTTGAGTTGATAGGTGTCGCAGATCCCAGTTATATGTATTCCATTACATTTAATTTTTGGCCCCCTTCTTAATAGCTATCTCAGTAGTGTTCTGTTACATCTTTTTGAGTTCCTGAATTTTGATTCATGCGTTGACAAGGCCACGAAGAATTGATAAGGGAAAACCGTGCCATTCAGTTGTCTTTGCTCCCATAATCACATGAAGACGGTGTGATTATCGATGCAGGAAAAGCTCTTGTTGAAACAATTTTGTAGTTATGTATTTGTTGGAAGGGCCAAAGTATGAAAAATGGTTAAGGATCTATAGATGATTGAGATTAATTTATCACCTTTTAGAGTTATGTGATTTTTACACATTTTCTTGTTTGCTTTTTATATATAAGATCACTTTTTCGCTTGATAAGTCATTTGTTATAATTTTCAGATGCGTGATTATGTAATGTGTCTTTATACACTAAGTTGGTGAGATGAGATTAGATGAGATGTGAAATTTATCTCACGAAAATCTATCATCATTCAATGGTTGGTTGACAGATGTGTATTAACACAATTGTTACAATCTGTCCTCTTCCTACATAGTAAAGCAACCGATACTTACAACGACTAGCACCTGAGATTAGACAAAAGCTTAGTTGAGGACCTTATGCGTAAATAATTTGTACTAAATACATGTCTGAATGTTAAATGGAATTAACAAAAATAAATTCTGCATTTTATAGATTGCTCATCTTAGTCAAACCAAAATTTACTATTGTGAGTTCAAAATCGATTATACTATTAAGTCATTTTCCGCTCTGCTTAATAATTGTGATTGTTTAACGTCAATTTTACGGGGAAGCAAAAACCTACCAAATACTCACTAAACAAACGGAAGATACCCCGAACTTGAATGATCAAACATTCAAAGCAGTTTAATATCGTACTCGTTTGGAGGGGATGCTTGAGTAGAATGAAAACAAGACGAAGGGAATTATGATTATGGGGGAACTCCAGCTATTCGAAGGGAATCACCGGTATTATTTCGGTGTCTTATTTGTTATTTCTAACGGAATTCATATAATAATTCCGCAGAATGAAAGTAAATAAATAGTTATAGGTGGAGTAAATCCTCATAGTGGTTCCAAGATTGACGCCGTGCACTAAAATCGTCCATGGGATTTCAATTGCACCAATTATGTCTCTGAAATTGGAAAAATTGCACCATAATAGTTTATGACCCCTTTTCCGTTAACGATGCGCTGACGTAGCTAGAGGTGAGCACGGGTCGGTTTGGTTCGAGTTTAAGATGAAATTAGAACTGAACCAATTAAAATGTAATTGGTTCGGTTTGATTCGGATTTGTGTTTTTTTGTGTATGTACCTGAACCAACCCAAACCGATTAAGAACGG
Source organism: Arachis duranensis (assembly GCF_000817695.3). NCBI lineage: Eukaryota > Viridiplantae > Streptophyta > Magnoliopsida > Fabales > Fabaceae > Arachis > Arachis duranensis. Next base: position 8,478,461 of record NC_029775.3, read on the forward strand.
ATTGGTTCGGTTTGGATAATTGGATACCCGAATTTATAAAAAAAAACCAAATTTTTATCTTAAAAATTCAACAATAACATCAATAGAAATAATCCAAACATGTTAAACACCAAATACATTAAAAACTAAATTCATTAAAATCTAAACATATTAATAGTGAATAATCTTTGTCTAATAGAAATACAATTTTTTTAATTAAATACCAATTTTTTTATTTAATTAATATATGACCGGGTTCACGGGTTGGTTCGGGTTCCGCACCTCTAGAACCAATACCCGAACCAATCACTAATAAAGGCCATCGGGTTGGACCCGATTACCCGTTGGTTCCAGAACCAATTTAATTGGTTCGGTTCGGATTCGGACGGGTAATTGGGCACCCGCTACCCGTGCTCACCCCTAGACGTAGCTTGATGACGTGAACCTTTGGTGCTACGTGTCACTTCATGGTTTGGCCACGTGTCACCTCATGATGATGTGTCGGTCAACGACACATGGCATACTGACATGGATGGGTATGCCACGTGTCACAATACTATTTTGCCACGTGTCAGATTATGCCATGTGTCACAATGCTATTTGTCCACGTGTCATCCACTATGTCATCGTTACATGTGCACCAAATTGGTCCCTTACTTTGTATCAAATGACTCATTTTAGTCCCTGAAATTGAATGTCGTGCACCAAATTAATCCCTTCATCAGTTTTTTCTCATTTTTTTATAAATTTAAAATTCTCATTATATATTTGAATATACTAATTTTAATTTTATCTTTTCACAAGTTATTTAAATACAAGTGTTTTTATAAAATATTAGTTTTAATTATATAATTTTTTCTACAATATTTTATTAAAAGAATTATGTGACATATTGATATTGATTTAATAAAGAGTGTAAGTTAGGGGTATAATAATATTCTTTAGTATAATTTTTTTTAAATTTAACACTTTAATAAATATTTTAGGAATACTTGATAAGGCACTTATTAACTAATATAAATTCATTATTCCATCCATTTTAAGAATGTCCGATTTTTCATATAATTAACTTCTCACTAAATTAATAAGATAAATTTATACTGTCGATTATAATAATTCATTTTATCTATAACTTAGTTAGGTGGCTTTTTCATATATTACACTATTAATCAATATAAGTACTTATTGTAATCATGACTTGAACAGTATTAAAACAGATACAAATAAACACAAGAGGCAATAATAAAATTTTAGTTTTAGCTAAGATGTACTCTAATGATACAAGCTAACATTATTAATTAAAAAAATTATTATAAAATATATATAATAAAAAATATAATTAAAATTAGTGTATAAAAAATATTAAAAATTTTAAATTTATAAAAAAATGAGAAAAAACTGATGAAGGAACTAATTTGGTGCACGACATTTAATTTCAAGGACTAAAATGAGTCATTTGATACAAAATAAGGGACCAATTTGGTGCACATGTAACGATAACATAGTGGATGACACGTGGACAAATAGCATTGCGACACATGGCATAATCTGACACGTGGCAAAATAGTATTGTGACACATGGCATATTCATCTATGTCAGCATACCACGTGTCGTTGACCGATACGCCATCATGAGGTGACACGTGTCACCAAAGGTCCACGTCATCAAGCTACATCAGCGCGTCATTAACGGAAAACGGGTTAGGGACTACTATGGTACATTTTTTCCAATCTCAATAACGTAATTGGTGCAATTGGAATCTCAGGGACGATTTTGGTGCACGACGTTAATCTCGAGGACTACTATGGGAATTTACTCGTTACAGGTGATTTTGTTTTTGAAATTAATTTTCATGCTCTGCAAGTAGGGCTGAAAATCTATATCTTATCAGCGGGTATCTAACTCGTTCGAGTAGGATTGTCTATCCGACCTGCTACGAGTAGGGTAGGGTGCGGTGCGGGTTTACCTACGGGTAGGATAGGGTACGGATTCAAAGTATACCCTACCCTACCTTACTCGTACCCCTAATATATTATAATAATGACAAAGTTTAGGAGGCCAGCAACTTTTGTGACTAAGTGAATGATCTTCTACCATTGGATGTAATCTCATATCATTAAAAACGGGAGAAGATCCTCTCCAGTAAAAAAAAACTACATAGTATCCAGTATTTAATCTTATCATTCATTGTTCTCTGTCTTATTTGTTTTTGGCCCCACTTCTAGAATTAAAGGTGAAAGGTCACACTTTATCCTATCCAATGAAAAAAAATGGAGAAAATCTTTTTTCATTAAAAATACTATTAATGGCCAATTGATAGTTACAAAATACAAAAGTTGCTGGCCTCCTAACACTCCTCTTATATAATATATACATGTAAAAATTATGTATGTAGTAAAAAAAGTGAGTGTTGAACCTTCAATCTTCCTCTTATAAAAACTTGAAATAATCACTAAATTAGTTAATGATCATATTATTTGTAATTTTATGTTAGATTTTTTAATATTTTATTGTTTTTAATTTTAATTTAAACTTAATTTTTTATTTTCTACTTTATTAATATGTATAAAATTTAAAATGGTTGAATTTTATATTTGTTTAAAATTTTTTTATTTTTCTACGGATAGAGTCGGGTAAGATAGGGTAAAATTTTTAAAAAAATTTATAATTCGAGAGTAGAATTAGAAGAGAGTCCAAATCCTACCTTACCCTACCTCACCCATTGCCAACCCTATCTGTAAGTTTCAAACTTACTACTTAAAAAAGTTATTTGGATGACCGAATAAAATTTTACATTAATCATGCATCAAAAATTAAAACTATTTTCAGCATTACGTGGAATGTACAATAACAATTTTCCGTGTTGTTTAATGATGCCAGCGGAGTGACGAGATCGAAGTTAATGATTAGAACCTAAATCATGTATAATACCTGATTTTTATCATCTCTTACACACATTTGCATCGCAGTTATGTGTAACTCGTCACATCAACTAAACAGCCTATTCAAGTAGGTTTTGGAAGGAATTTATACAATATGCTTAAGAAACCAACCAGTACAGGTTTCAGAATCCAGAGTATAAATGTATAATTTTAACAACTTTATTGAGAGCTCAACTACACATACCCTATCTCTTCATTTGTTCCCTTGGAGCACAAGTGCAACTCGCACTCATCAAGCTATCTGGTAGTAACAATCCGCGCGACCTGATCTTTGAGTTAACCAGTTGAGTAAGGGACTTCCCTTCCTATAAAAAATCATATAAGGTTACATTAAGAGAAAGAACAAGACAAGGCAAGGAACTCATTTCCAGACCTAAACACTGGGAATGACGAGACGTACTTTATATGAACAGTTCATGAAAGAGGTGAAAATTCAGAAGCACCCTAACTGGACGAGCTAAAAATTGATATGAACAGGTGAAGAATTCAGTTGCACCTAACAGCATGAGCTAAAGCCCATTACACAGTGAATCTCTAGCTTCAGAACTAGGTGGGGATAACAAATCAATATTTCCTATTAAAAATTGAAAGAGCACACATCGGTGTCCTATTTGCCAGCCAAACTCCAGAATTTATCTTCCCACCTGGTTAAATGTTGCATAGTTAGCCACCCTAGCAATTCACAGGAATTTACATTAGCTACTTGTACTTTCAGTCACTTTTTTGTCATCTGCTGTATCCTGCTTCTTGTCCTGACCATCAACCAATTCCTGATCCACAGAAGTAGCAGCATGTAAATCCAGATTTTCACTTTGTGTTTGAACTGGTTCACAGGTTTCAGTGCTTGGTCTCTCATCAAGAGATTCTGATGGTTTAGTATCCACTGGTTCATCCTTTGTAGGCGGATCACCAGATGAGTCAGATGATGGCTTAGTTGTGTCAGGATCTATGGTCCCTGATTTGATCTCAGGTTCTCCATTGGGAAGACCAGAAGGGTCACCAGCATCAGAAGACTCCCTCCATTCAACCCACTCAACTGGTTTTTCAGTTCCGTCATTTTCTAATTTTTGTATTGCTTCAGGTGATGATGTTGCAGTGTCTGCTAACTCCTCATCTTCACCCCCAGTTACATTATCATCTCTACTGGTATTGATGGCACTCTCCTCAGCATTAGGTGATGAAGAAGCAAGAGAGGCAGTTGAGCGCTCATTGACTGCCCGATCTCTATCCTCCTCGAAAGCAAACCAGTTGGAATTCGTAAAGAGAGACCCACTGCAAGTGCCAAGGTAAATGTTGAGAAAAACAAACGAAAGCAAAATTAACATAACAGAAATGATAGTTCATTCCACTTAGAAAACTGAAATAATAATGACAAAAAAAAGGCACGCCATTCACCTTTCATGGTCCTCTCCCAACCGTAAAGAAGAAATAACCACCTCTGCAGATTCATCATCAAAATAGACATCCTGCTATACATAATCATTAATTTCAGAAGCTTCATTATGGTCATTAAACAAATCTAAGAAGAAACATAAGAAGTGAAAAAGACAATCATGATAATCACAATTTAGAAAAAGAAAAGGATAAAATAAATTGTGCAGTGACTGCAGAGATTTGTGCAGGTGAAAACTTAAGATATACAGAGCTGGGATTGAATTCCAGAATACACACCTTGTAGCTAAGATCATGGAAACAGACATCCACGAATTACTACTACTTCTACCAACCCAAATGGTTGGAGACATTATCATAGGCCACAACAAAAAAAATACAAAATATACAAAGGGCTTGTAGAAAAGGCATAAACTATGGATATTCAAAAGAAATGTAGAAACATTAAGTATTCTCAATATTGAGGCACTATTATTGATGAAAACTCACACCAAGTTGGTATAGATAGTCTCTTTGTATTGTCATACAGTTCATATATATTCTCTATCAACGAACAAAAATAGCTCAAATTGGATTTCAACTTCCTCATATTCCCTTCTTTCTTAGGTTGATCTATAATTATTAATATCAAAATAGCCAATTCAAGCAAAGACTGCAAACAGTAAATTATAAAATAACAACTAGAAAATGCACTCAGTCAAGAAATTCACAAGAAAAACAACAAAGCTTAAATTCCAATAACCCACTCACTATAAGATCAAAAGTTTCCCAAGGTTAGGTGCATTAAACAAGCAGTATAAAGCTCATATAACAATATATGGAGACTGGAAGATCAAACATCTATGCCTGTATTGTATGCACAACATACTTGAGAGGTGAATGGTGAACCTAACTAATGCCCTAATGTAGCACAAATCTTGCACAAGACATTACCTTTTCCATCTAGGTTTAAATTGTTCATGTGAGAACATCCAAGTAATTAACTTCCAAAAAGGTAATTATAAATTCAGTTTACCACAAGTCCTAGTACTGGGGAAAATTAAAAAGCATACCTCATCATCTCGTTCAAGCGAGCCATGAACCTGAAACACATTTAGGTCAAGAATTAAAAACTATAGAAGACATTATGTTGATAAGTAATGGTACCAAAACAATAGTAAACAAAGCAGGATAATAATTGCCATTGAACTTTTGGAAGAAATTAACTATCAACCACTACAAAAGCAGTAAGCGGTCCATGAGGAAAACATGCAAAAAGCACAAACTGACTATTTGTTGGAAAACTTTCATCAGCAATTTCACAAAATAAGTAGCAGCTGGTGAAATTAAGGAGTTTATTAGCAGTTTTCAGTAAGAACCACAATTTCCATTAAATTAAAGAACCTGAATAACATGCAAATTCCAAAAAAGCTGAAAAACTATGTGCTTTTCACCCTGCTTGGAATTGATTATAACAATGGAAAAACTGTTGCAACTCACTTTCTCGTACACTTGTACCTACCAGACAATTTCATAAATTACTCTTTTAGGCCTTCTTGGACCCAGAAAAAAGCTGTTGCATTTGAGTTAAATCACCTGATATTTTGACACTCCACACAACTTATCATTTTAGGTATTCAGTTTACTTCCAGCCATTTTTAATAAGACTGTTTAACTGGCAACAATAATAACAGATCAAGAACCAATACTATTAAGTTGATAAAATAAACCTTGAAATGCTCTTATGAAAAATTATACATGTTTAGTTTCAAAATTCAGGCCTATAAATAATGACACTAAGAAAAGCACATTCAGCTTTGGACTAATGTAAGCGACTTTACCTCTTCAATGTCTTCATTATTGTAAATACCATAACGGAAGGCCTGACTTAGGTTATTTGCCAAGGCTGCAACATCATAGTCCCGATCCTGGTAATCATCCTCATCACTATCCCTATTCCTGTCATGCAACGCTGTCGGTCTCCTGTAACAACCAATTTGTTTATAGTTGTTAGAAGACAACAGACATACATAAAACTGCACTTTGTGACCCACACTAAGATGGAGACTAAAGAGTTAGAAGAGAACCCACACAAAAGCCGCCACAGGTCATAACCCCAACAATTATAAGAATTTATTTTCAACGACAAAAAAAGTCACAGTCAAGCTCTTTTGGTTTCAACGCGCACACTGACTCTAATTCTTTTTTGTAGCAGGATAAAAAATGAGTGAATGACTACAATCCCACAAACTTCAAACAGATGGTAGAGTAATATTCACAACGGAGCTAAAACACTCAATAGGATCTTTGCCATCGTAAGTAGCATGCAGTCATCCAGGAGGGGGCAAATTTTAATTTAAAGCTCATTTAGAGTGCACATGCTGATCAACCATTTGTCAGAAAGAATATGGAGCTAAGACCAATAGAACATACCCACATGCCCACTGATAGACATTTTCCACAGCATTCCGCTTTGATAGAATGTTCATGTACCAATCTGTCCATTCACTGTATCTCTGCGAATACAGAAAAGTTTGAGAAAGGGAGCTCAGGATAGACAGTGTCAACATTCATTCTATGCAATTAAAAAGCAAAAACAACAGACATTCACTTACTGAAAAAAACTGGTTGAACAATAGACATCAAACAGTATAGCCATACAAGTTTAAGCACTATAAAATCCTACCACAATAATTGCTGCAGACATAGTAACAGACCTGCAAATGTTCCTGAATCACACTGTTGTTATTGCCAAACTGGACAAGTTTGTTAGATATGCGAGTTAAGTGTCCTATGCTTCCTATCCTAGGTGGTGCTTTGTTTTCAGCATGTGTTGTTGGCTGCAAGGTATTTGCAAATAAAAATCGGATCATTAAAATGTTATTCATCTATATACAGATGAACATATTTAAACAAAAAATTTGTTCAGGGAGACATGAACTATAGAAAAAATGCTGATGCACCTTGTTTGCACCAGATTCCAACGTGTTATGTTTTTCTGCTTGAATAATTCGCCCAACAAAATCACAATCACGGAGAAGATGTTCCACGAGAAAAGAATTCTTACTCTCCAAGCATGAAATTATGATATTTTCAACATGGTGATGCAAAAAGTTATTGTATGGGTACCTACAATATTCAGTGTATTAGCAATAAAATTGGATAACTCTACCCCCACAAATAACAGAATTACTAAAACTTACTCAAAGAACAAGTCTATAATTCTTTGTACTGCTCCAAGATCAATCAATTTCTTTTCAGCAGCTTCACTACCAACAGTTACCAAGACCGATAGAAATTCTACAATCTGAAAGGATGTGTTCTATTAATAATTTAAAATCAAAGCAAAGCTAAAATTACCATTCAACATCTTCAAAACCATGGTTCAGGGTTTAAAATAGCAGTAGCAAAGGTCAACCACCAATGACTAAATCTCAAAAAGCAATGCATTTTGTCCACATACCTTCAAACGATGTTTTCCGAGAGGTGGTTGTAACTTGCCAAAGGTGGTTAGCAACTGACTTTCGGCAGAAGAAATATCCAAAAGCTTGAGTAGATCACCTACAGAGAAGAGACTGATGAGCATTTATTTTCTCCAGCAGCTTTCAAAATAAATCATGAAAACAAGACAAGTACACATGCCAAAACTAACTTAACAAATTGAAATGAACCCACTTAGTACAAAACACTTGTCAAATATTAGCCATAGCGCCAAAAGCAAATGAGCTTAGATGGCATTCCATACCGCCCAAGTCAGAGATAAACAACACACAAAGTCTTCATTTGGATGGGTCTAATCTAGGCAGTTAACAGGAATATAAGAACATGGTGAGTTCCCTGGAAAGAGGACTGAACTCAAACCACAGCCATTCAGTTCCTCTCATTTCAAAAGCCTTATTGCAGCCATGGTTCAGGTCTGTTTTCAATCCTAAACTAGACCTATCGAAAACTCCCTAACAAGCATCATAGTGGTGAAGGCAGGTTGGCTGACATCTGTCAACACCATCTGCAATAATGGCACTGGGGTAGCTATTAAAGAACATTATTTTAGACCTCATCTGTTCTTATGATCCTAAAAAGAATAAAGTTTTCTAACATCAAACATGGAAGTAATAGGTTCTTTCTGGGAAGAAATTTTACCTAGGTTCTCAAGCATGCCATCTACGGTTTCAGGATTTGCAGTTACCGTAGAGCCATTATTCATTTTATATGCATTAAATCCTCCAATAGTAAGTTTCTTAGGATCTAGCAAAGATATACATATGGACAGAGAGTTAACAAGAACAGATTTTGGCCGAGAGTCCTCCAGAGCATGCCGGAATAATCTTCCTATGAAGCTGCAGATAGAAGATAATATAAGATATTAATAAACAAAGAACACTTAATGTACCAACCTCAAGTCCCTAAAAAAATCAATATATGGTAGCATTCGTTTATAAAAGCTGTCTTGGGAGTCTACCTCGGGCTTTTTATTTTGGAACAAAGCCCTGCTGGAGCACATCGTGTAATAGCACACAGAGTTTCTGCTGCATTAGCATGCACCTCAGGAGAATCCTGTAAAAACCACAGTAGAGGAATGTACTGTTAACATCATTCCCTAACCTCATTTCATAAAGAGAAATAGAGAATACGGTTACGTGCATTATCATTACACCATTCACTCAAGCTTCTCAGCAATAGGTCAAATGTTGCAGGGACCTTTTGATTACTAGGATGTTTGCTCAGAAGGTAAAATATGGTTATTTCTTTCTTGGATATTGTTAAGATCCAATTGCAAGGCATGGGGACTTGAGTCCCACATTTAAATATAGGAGGTTAATTGCTGGTTTACAAGCCCTTGATCTCTGCAACCCACTATGCTAGGTTTTTGTTGTGTGATTCTTCCCAAGGTTCTTATCAATTGATATCAAAGCCTTCCACCATGACTCTAAACTGAAATCAGGCAATGTGAGTGGTGTCTAACAACATCATAGTCTTCCACTAGGACAACTCCCCTGGCTTAGTGCACAACCATCCTGTAGGGGCACTAGGGCTGTGAAATTATGTTAGGATTCATATGCAAGATATGCAACTTGAGTCCCATTTCAGAAGTAGGGATTTATATAGCCTTGTGCTCTCTAACCACAATAGCTAGCTTTTGTGGAGCGGTTCTACCAGTTCTTATCAGATTTTTGAGAATAGTGTGCTTGACTCATTTATGGTTTTTCTTCATTTATCTTGGTGTATATTATCTTCTTGCAAACAATATACATTTTTAATTAAAAAAAATATCCTACTCCCACATAGTAGCATATCCACAACTGGGTTTTCCATATTTATAGATATTTTGAAAACCAACACTACTTACTGAAGAACTGAACTTGTCAACAATCATATCAAGCACATCGGTGTCTTCAATCCACTTCATTGCATCCACATGATTTACATACATGTGCTCATCAGCACCAATCAAGCGTATCAAAACCTGGGTTTTAAGGGACAGAAAAAAGAAAAATTATTACCAACATAACAATTTACTTGCACACTACAATACAAGGGAATAGAAATCTTAGTTACCCATGGAAGTAAATATCTTTTTAAGACTAAAATAATATAATGCATGTGACTAGCAAAAGTAATATCATTAAAAAAATTCAAATATATTTTGTGCCATAAACCAACCTCCATAACAGATGTAATTCCAATCAAATCGACTAGTTTATTCACAATTTCCTGGTGAGCCTGGATAGCCATAAGGACAACATATTAGCAATTACAACTACACAGAAGCACAGCAATATATACCACAAAATGCAGAAAAGTTCAGACCTCAACATTTTGAACTTTCAAAACAATGACAAATAGTTACAATTAATTCATTATGCAACACTAGCGGCTTAAAAAGGACACTGTTAGATTTTTTTTTTTTTTTAGGTATCTGTACAATGAAAAGGAGGAAGATAAATAATTTGCATAGAGGAAGAAAGCTGCATTTTGAGGAAGTGATTAAGAGTTTAACGACTGTTACTTCCAAGCATGGAAGGGATGTGAAGTAGGAAGAAGAAAATAGAATGAGTAGTTACCGTTGGTTGCTTCTAAGAAGTGGGTGATGGTGGTTTTTTCATAGGAAATAGATAGATGAAATTTGGCACAAAAATTGGTCAGGCTCCTTCAAATATTGTATAGATATAGATGTATAGATTTAGACGTACATATAATAAATCCTCAAGAGAGGACAAAGAGGCAAAACTTGTAATTATCATAACAATTAATTAGCAATATTGAAAAGAAAATGTCTAGTTCTGCAATAATCACGTCCACTATACGATTCAATGTGATACAGAGATGTTTCTATGTGGAATAAATAAAAAAATAAAAGATGGGGTGGACTTACTTGAACATATTGCACAAAAGGAACTGTCTTCCGTAACAACAGGCATACAACTACCTAACAACATAAGAACTTGATAAATATGCACCCAAGATTATTTGTTTAGAAGATATTATAATAAATTAAAATGAGCGACAAGGAAAATAAACAGAACATAGTTATCAAATAATTATTCAAATTGTAAATCAAGAATGACATTGAATCAAAAAAAAAAAAAATTAGAAGAAATTAAAGAATAAGGAGTGAAAAGTAAACCTGCATATATATCATAGATCATATACATAATGTATATGCGGAATATACCAGAATTCTGTGTTATATCACGGCAAAATACTAAATGTACTAATTTTAAACCATATACCACAGGCAGGATATCAAAGAATTATAAGATTATGTTATATCCCATCCTCCTCCTTCGCTCTAGCAATTTTTTCCCCTTTATAGAACTTCATCCTTTGCTCTATTCTTCTCACACCGCACCATCACACAAGGGACATACTAAGTCATGATAGGAATTTTGCCCATCTGTCCTTAGTTTATTTAAGGTAAAATGTGAAATTTTCAGGGTCTTTTCGGCTTTGGATCATGTCAGGTCTTCATCACCAACTCAAATTTTCTAATGCAACCCAGAAAAACTCAAGAGGACCCTGAATCCTAGAACATGATTCATGCAGCAATTCACTCTCCAATTGGGATTGTCTGTGTCGCAAATCGTATCACACCAGTCAACACAAATCACAAACCACAAGATTTCTACAACTATGAAACATACTGCTAATTTCTAATTTTGTAGAGCAAGTTTAGACCAACTCAACCAGCATTAGTTTTGAAATCACAAATAAGTTTGAGGTTACAAAGCAGAATAACTCTTTGTGCGAAATTTTACTTCTAGTCAAGCTCAACTCTTCCCACACCAAAAGTAATTTTTACAGTGACCAAGCATGCAGTAAAATTCAAATCTCACTAAATCAGTACCTTGCAAAAATATCCAGCAAGTAAATTGCCATGAGAGTGATCTGGCTCCAAAAAGGAGAACAACTTACTCATCAACTGCCCAAAAAAAATGAATCAGATCTTCTCAAAAATAGTGAGAAAAAATCATTTAGATATAATGTCTTACTTCCTCATCCTCTACAAGAGTTGTGAGTATAGCATCAACTTCGCAGGTGAATACCTCACAAGCAATAAAAGGGAACCTGTTACAGAATAATAGGAAAAACATGTATCATTACAAAAATCTACCAAACAGGAACTTAAAGCAATATCCAATCCAAGCAACCTACTTGAAAGTTCGCTTCTTTTCAGCATCCTCAGCAGCTTCTTCAACAATGTAACGTATCAATTGTTCAACCTGTGCTTTTCCAGACAAACTGCAGTACAGCAGTAGACAACATAAAACCATTAAATGAAAAAAGAAAAACAACAGTACTGCACCAATCAGATAGAGGGTAACCTAACTGTCTTGGGGTGGGGGTGGGATAGCCAAAACCATCAAGAATGACCAAGTTTAAAAGTGTTTTCAATAAAAATAATTTGAAATAGGACATAATGATGTCATTTCATCCATACTGAAATAGGACATAATTTGAAATGGGACTTTGTTGTTTCACTGTAACAATTGGCCAATCACATAATATAGTATCAATAAGGGACTAATTTATCTAGAACACAATTACACAACCAATATCAAAAGTTTAAGTATACGGAGTTAAAATCATAGGCAGCAAGAGACGACATTAAGGAGTTTACTAGACAAAATCTGTGTCTTTTCCTAAGTGGCTGTTTCAAAATGTGGTATTGTGGATTGGGGAAGGGGGGATGAAGAATCCACCTAAGCATCCATAAAATATTTTTACCAAAAAAAATTACACTAAGATACTTCATTAACATCATCCTACGAAAATTAATCAAAGCAGGAACAATAAATAACTGAAACTGCAGTATGAATTAAGAAAGTCAACTAATAACAGGGTTAATGGAGTTATTCAATTTATCTTTTCACCGTGTATATTTTAGTCTTTGGTTTACAATTATTTCATTGTAGACCCATAATTACCAATAATCTATGGTGTTTTACTATTGTCATCATGGCAACCTTTCATCTAAATTATCTCACCAAGCGACAGATCACAATGAAAATATGTTAATAAATAATCATGTTAATATGAACGGCTTTAATTATTTCAAGCAAATCTCTTGTCATACCATTCCCACCCATAAGCAGTATTCACAAGACAAAAGTAATTATTCATAAGCTGAGATCTTAAGCTGTCTAATGAATAATATTATAGTTCACTACATAGAGACCAGTTTCGTCAAAAGAAAAGCAGATAAAACGACTAAAACAAAGCCAAAAAAATTCTAATAAGAAATTCATCCTAACAGAAATAAGAGTATTACAAATTTATAAGGCGACTATTAAGAGCTTTGCATTCTTGTATAATTTCATCTTCATCAAGTAGTTCTTCCAAAGTGAAATTGTCCCTATCCAAAATGGTCTCCACCTGCAATATAATACAATACACATAACAAATAATAAAATCACTAACAAATTGAAGTTAAATCGATTTCAGACTCCCAAAGAAATAAGGAATAAATGCAATCCAAATTTTAACTCTAGACTGTAAGGTTGCAAGCTTTCCTACACCTTTGAGAAAAAATATGTTATTTGGGATGAATTGCGTCGTTGTTAGTTGTGAAAATAAACCTTTTCATAAATTACAATGCAGCAAATTTTGTACATACTACTACTGTTACACTGATCTTACGAACTCAAAACATCTCTGAATTCATTCAAAGCAAATTTAAGCCAACAACCACCTCTCAGTATCGTTGGTTTAGTATAATATCTACAAAGAATTCCCCCAAGAGAACCTAAAATTCATGTGACAGTAACAACAAACAGTAAGACGTACAAGAAATCCATCGCCGTACTATTCAGGCAGGGATCTTCATGCACCAAACAAAACATCCAAGATTATGGAATAGTATATCAAATTTCAAAAACATCATTTCATGTAACACTGCGCAAATTTCACCACCAGAAAGAAAAATTCACATCGACCAATCATGGCAAAGCTCCGATCACTCTGATTCTCACAATAGCAACAGCATCAGATTCCACAATCAATCATCCAAAAACTAAATCAAATCAATCGCATAGTAAATTAATTCCAAGAACCCTCCGTACGGCCACATTTTCCATAGAACCAAACGGAAAATCAAATCAGAGCAAAACACCACATAAATTAAAACAACCAACAAATCAGTGCACTAAAGCAGCTTGCAGAACAACGCACAAAAATCGAAGAAGTATATGAAATGAGCGAGTACGGAACTCACAGGAGACGCAGTAGACAAGCCAGCCATGCGCCAAAACATCTTGAATTCTCAGAGGAGGAAGAAGAAAGAATCGGATCTGGCAGGGCGCAGAAACCCTAGCGGCTCGGGTTCCCAAATCGAATCAGGAACGGGGGAAACCCTAGAATCGGGAACAGCGAGGAGGTTGGATAGATCGAAATGGAAGCGAAAAGCAGAGAGAAAGAGAGAGTGAAAACCAAAAACCACCTTAAATCGCGGGAGAAAAGATTGTTTACAAGCAAATGAATAGCATAGCACTGCAACCTTTCATCAAAGCATTCATTCGTATATATATATTTACTGTGAATGTGAATTTTGAAATTTTTTGAAGAGGGAAAAAAATATTTCTCAAAAAAAAGAAAAACACACAACAAATTTATAAAATCATTTTAACGAGAATTACACAATATATATAATTTTATGAAATATGTTCTATTTTTTATTGATTGGTTCAATTGTTTTTAGAATTATTTTTTTTCAAATATAATATTATATACGTAATCTTAGGAAAAATGAGTTCAATTTATGTGAAAGACTTTAGATAAAATAATAATTTGATGTGATTTTGTATGAAATTGAAAAAATGATGGGTAAGGAAATACAAAATATCATGAACTGTTTATGGCTTCTCCTCCAAAGTTGGAGGATTATTGTTGTCCACTTGCTAAGTCGCTAACGGGAAGCACTCAACGTGTCTCCAAATTTTTGGATCACACTTTTTTTTTTCTCTGATAAATTTTCATTCTTCTGTTGATATAAAATTTTGCAATCATAAGATAGTCAAAGAAAAGCTATCGTCTAAGTCTAACTGGGACAAATAAATAAATAATAAATAAGGAAAAAACTATGGTCTAATATAAAATAATTAATAATTAATGTTGAAATGATCAAATTATTCTCTCAAAAATTAAATATGAATCAATTTAGTCTTCAAATAATTAAATGCTTCAATAATTTAGTTTCTAAAGCATACCACTAAATTAAATTATTATTTTGTATAATTTTGTTTGTGTATCACTGTTAAATATTACATAATAAATTGAAAAATGACATATAATCAATTAAATTTATATGTCTATATTTATTAATGACATGTGAGTGTGTGACAAAATTAACATAATTTGTATTAATCTTTTTTTTTTTGAAATCAAATTGAATTGCTGAATTTTTTAAAAAACAGGTTAATTTAAGCATGATATTTCATAAGTCTGTTTGAAGATATACAATAATTGTGTAGCAAAACAATGCCATCTTTTCTTTTTTCTTTTTTTTATAATTATCCATGTAATAGTTAAACCTTAAAATGGTCTTTGTAATTATATTCAAAATTTTAAATAATCCCTAAAATTAATAATTATCTATTTTTGTCTTTGAAATTGCAATCCAAAACCCAGAGTCGTCCTTTAGGCACATTCCATTCATTTAGTACCATTGGAAAGCTGATCTGAACTCCTTTGTAACTCGCTAGACACGGAATTGCTAACTGATATAAATTAGTAAACTTTTTTAGTGCAATTTGGTCCTTAAATCAAAATTAAAAATCCTAATTTCCAAATTTAAAAATCACTCTCTGCAGTACCTCCTCTATTCTCTTCTCTTCTGTTTTCTTTTCTTCGCTAGGAGGTTGTTCAATAAGGTTCCAGACGAGGTGAAGATCGTCGTGACATGGACTGTGATGGTTGATGGGTATATTAGGAATAGCGATATGGAAGTTGTCAGGGAGATCTTTGAACAGATGCCAATGAGAAACTGCTTTGTGTGGTTGATGAATCCATATTTGACGATATATTTTGGATTGATTTGAGTGGATTTCATCCTATAAACCCACATTTATTCATCTAAATAGTATGCTTTTGAGATTTCTTCCTAAAATGTGCTTAAAAGTGAAAACATGCTCTTTTGTGCTTAATTTAGTCAATTTTTATTCACTTTAATCCCATTTGGTGCCTTGATGTATTTGTTAAATGATTTTAGGTATTCAAGACAAGTTTGGGTTGAAGAAGTGAAGAAAGAGCATCTAAAAGGGGAGAAATTATGAAGAAAATGGAGTTTGGAAGCTGCTACAAGGGTGCGTACGCACAACGGTGACTTCGTGCAAGGACGTGCGTACGCACGATTGGAATTTTGTGCGTACGCACGACTGCATGCATGTGAGTCATTAATTACAAATTGCTGCGGGCGATTTTTGGACCTCCAAAACCCAGTCTAACTCATTTTCTGAAGTTATTTGAGGCCAAAGTGAAGAGGAATGAAGTGGGGGCAATTAGGTTTAGCTTTTATATGTTTTCTTAGTTTTTAAGAGAGAAGCTCCCCCTCTCTCTCTGAAATTAGGGTTCTTTAGTTTAATTTCTTATAATTTCTACTTTTAATTATTGTTTTCATTTACTTTTTCTTGTTATTTATTGTTATTGCATCTTTGTTCTTTTTCACTTCTCTTGTTATTTCCTTTATTTTGTCACTTTTATGTTTATGGATACTCTTGTCATTTTAATTCCAATTAATGCAAATTTATGTTTTCATGTTGATTATTGCTTTTTTTAGTTGTTATTATCATTTTCTTGTATTTGGTAGTTAGAATTTATTTTTAATGCAATTTAATGTCATTTTATTTTCATGCACACCAAGTGTTTGATAAAATGCTTGGCTTAGTTTTTACTTAGTTTTTTTCCACTATTGACTTGAAATTGATGACTTTGGTGACCCTTGAGCCATTGATGTCCATTCTTGTTTGATGCATTAGAGTAGTTAGTTGATTTGGTCTCCATTGACTCTATGTGACCCTTAGTGTTGACATAGGACTTATGGATTAAAATCAATTATGCCTACTTGACTTATCCTCGATGTTAGGGTTGACTAAGTAGGATTAACTCTTCATAATCATCATGTGTTTGTGGTCAATGCCTAAGATAGGTAATCTTAGCTCTCAATTACTTGCCAAGAGGTTTCTTGCATTTTAATTTTCCTTTCCTTGCTTTAATTGCTTTGACTTTTAATTCCTTGCATGTTTAGTTTTCACACTCTTAGTTGAGAAATTGGGTGTTTGGGTGGAATTGAATTGTGGATGTTCATTCCGCATTGTGTGAGGATTGTTAATTGGTTTGGTTTTCCTTGACTCTAAGTGACCCACTAGTGTTGACTTAGGACTTAGGGATTGGAATCAATTATGCCCCTTTTGACTAATTCTCAAGTAGGATTGACTAATTGGGATTAATTTCACACAATTGTCATGTTTGTGGTCCATAATTAGGATAAGAATCCTTAATTCCCCAATTATCACCAAGAGTCCTTTTTATCATTTAATTTCCATTTTCATTGCCTTTACTTGCTTTTTTTTAATTCCTTTCATGATCATTTACTTTCTTGCTAGTTACATTTCTTGCTTCTCTTGCTTTCCCAATTCCCCATGCTCTCTCATAGCCAATAAATGCACATTTCATTGCAACTCATAGGGAGAACGACCCGAGGTTTAAATAATCTCAATTAATTAGAATTTGTAAACATTTGATTAAGAGAATTCATTGTTGGTTTGGACTATGCTACCAACGAATTGATTCTTGATTTGATTGATCCAAACTATACGATAAGTTCTCTTATCATTGGTCATCTATGATTTGTGGTTATTACAAGAAAGACACTGTCGAGGAGGCTGGGGTGAACGCAAGGTGGAGATTTGAAATTCAATGAATGTTAGGGATGTCCAAAACAAATTTCGTAAAAAAAAAACACGGCAACTTTTTGAGGAAATGAAGGGTGAAGGATTTTGGCAGATTGGAGAAATCAAATATAAAGTCTGATTCAATCACCTGTTTCATTGTGCTCTCTGCTTGTGCTTATGGTGTTTTGATAAATGAGACTTTGGAAGTAGCAGCTAAAATGGAAAGATATGAAATTGAAATAGGAATAAGACATTATGAATGTATGTTTGACCTATTAGGAAGAGTAGCGAGATTAAAGAAGACTTATGACTTGATAAAGAGAATGCCAATAAAATCAAATGAAACTGTTTTGGGGACATTGCTTGGTGCATGCCGGATTTATTTAGACGTGCAAATGACAGAATAAGTAATGAAGTTAATCAGTGCAAGCACTGTTTCAAGTTCTGATTATCTCAATATGCTCTGTTCAATACCTATGCAGTTTTTGAAAAATGGGAGAAATGTGAACAGATAAGAAGGATCATAGTAGATGAAAAGACTTAAAAAAAATATGGATGCAGTTCATTCATCTTTAGTGCTTCGTCTATGTTCACTTGGACAAAGTAATAAATTAAAAACAAAAGAATTTGATCTCTATCATAATTGTTATATAATTTTGAGCTCCTTGACGAGATCACCATGATTGCTACTTGCTATCCCAATTTTAGAATATTGTCCCAATAGTTCACTTTAATCACTGAAGATATTTGATTTATGATTAGTGATCAAGGTGGTGTTGAAGGTAAAAGACACTCTGTTTTGAAGTTAATGTGTAAACTAACAAGCTGGTTTAATGGAATTCAAGACTTTCTACAAAAATGAAGAATTTAAATGCCTTTTATAATGTCCTTCATTTATAAGTCACAGTCACTAAAGTGTGTACCTAAAAATTAGAATGGAAACTGCCAAGCAATGTCAAAATTAAGATAGACTATTAATCACCTCAAAGTTGGTATGTTAAAAGTATACAGAATTTTCATACATGATTGCTCAAATTCATTTCCCAATTAAAATAGTGGAAAAAAATCTATTGTTACTAAAATACATATACAAAAAGTGTATATTTATGATTTCTCATTCTCAAAAGCTCTCAATTGATAATTATTCAACTAAAAAAAATTTAGCTATCTTCTTCAAATAATTGTAGTGTCTCTTTTGTAGTGTCTCTTCCTTTTTTAAGTATTTTCTGTTGACATGACTGTGCTTGCATATTTTGGAACTAGAAAAACAATATCAAATACTAATCTATTTGAAGATGGAGAAGAGAAGAGAAGAGAAGAGAAAAAAAGAGAAGATAAAAGAAGAGAGAAAGTACTGCAGAGAGTGGTCTTTAAATTTGGGATTAGAATTTTTAATTTTGATTTAGAGACCAAATTGTACCAAAAAAATTTACTAATCCACATGAATTTTTCGGTGGTGTCAGATGGACGGAATATGCCAGAAGGATGACTCTGAGTCCCGAAATACAACTTCATGTATAAAAATGGGTAATTATTAACTTTAGGAACTACTTTGAGTCTCGAGTATAATTTTAGAGACCACTTTAAGACTTAACTCGCATTTTATCAAATAACTTTTGTCTAGAATACCTAAAAAAACTTGTCTAGTATTTCAATTTCAATTTTTTTAAAGTAAAAAAAACTCAACATAACAAGGTGGAGCAAAAGAAAAGAAAAAAAAACTCATAACGTTAAAAATAACAACCCCTAGCCATCTTTGGCATTGCCATCAACAACCACAGGATTCACCATCAATCCACTCATCTTAACTTGTAAAGGATTTGTTAATAATGTCCACCACACTTGAACCTTGATTTTTGAAGATTCTATAATTTTTTTCTGGCCAAATTGTCCAGATGACCGCAGAAAAGCCAACCAACCACTGCTTTCATTCCATCTTTCTCATTGATATATCCGTCCAACTTTCATAGTGTTGCTTGAGCGTACCTGAAATAGTCCATATTCTTCCAAGAGAGAACAACCAAGCACACCACACTTGCCAAGTGAGCTCACAACCAATGAACAAGTGAAAAGCAGTTTCAACAGACTTATGACATAAAACACACATGTTATCATTCTGGCCAATAACACCTAATCTACACAGTCTTTTCCTTGTATTCACCCTACCAACCAGTGCAAACCAAGTAAATAACTCAATCTTCGGTGGGACGAATCCTCTTCAAATAGTACTAGTGAAGCTATAGCTTGTGATATCTGCCAAAAGTACCTCTGCGTGCAATACCTGCACAAAGGAATTATTAGAATAAACACTTTTTTTTATCAAATTTCTAGACCACTCTGTCTTCTCTCTCAGTCGTTAGTTTCACTGATTGCAAAACTGCATGAAACTAGTTTACTAGTTCCAGCTCCCATTGAAATAACTCTCATCGCCACTGGCAATTCCAAATCCACTCTAACACATCTCAGAACCTACAATCTCCTATGACAGATCCTTGAAGATTTGAGACCGAGAAAAGTCTTGGAAAAGAAACTTTCAGGGCACCACAAGGTAACCAGCTATCCTCCCAGAAGCGGATTATCCTGTCATCCCCTAGTTCCATAGCCAAGCCTCTGATAATCTTCTCTCTCACTTGTGTTTCCCTGATTTGTAGTTGACAAATATCCTTCTAAGGACCCCCTCTTGTAGGTACAAGCTGATCACAAATCATCTCAGACGGATTAATGTTATTACAGGAACATACAATTTTCTTCTAAAGTGGACAATCCTTTTTCAAAAATCTCCACCACTACTTGAACAGGAGCGTTGTATTCCGAATTACCACATCACCAACTCCCAAACCTCCTGTCTTTTTGGGGGCCTGTACAACTTTCCATTTTACTAGAGGCATCATGTCCCTCCCATCCTCCTTACTCCACAAAAAGCATCTCTATAAGGATATTATTTTTTTCTCCTACTGCCTTCGCCATTTTGTACAAGCTGAGATAGTAAATAGGCAGGCTATTAAGAATAGATTTAATGAGAACCAACTTATCCGCTTTATTAAGAGACTTTGCTTTTCACATACTTAACTTTTCCTCTACCTTGTTAATCATTGGTTTCCATGTCTTGACCAGCCTCGAATTTGCCCCCAGAGAAATGCCAAGATATTTGACAGGTAAATATACCTCTTTACCACCCAACAATCAACACATTTGTCGTGCCCAACTATGCTCACAATTAACTGGGATCAAGCTGGACTTGTCAAAATTAATACTCAGCCCTGACATCATCTCAAAGCAACGCAGTAACCGCTCATAGTTTCTGATCGTCTCTTCTTCAGAAGGACAAAAAAGTATAGTATCATCCGCAAACTGCAAATGTGACAACTCAATGTTATCCCTTCCAACCAACAACGGAGTAATGCGTCCAATTCATACCGCCTCTCTAATCATCCTATGTATAACATCCACAACAAGCACAAATAGAAAGGGAAAAAGAGGATCCTCTTATCGTATACCCATTTCCATTTTGAAGGGCTTAGAGGGAGAGCCATTTATTAGAACCGACATAGACACAGAACACACACACTCCTTTATCTACTCCTTCTATCTACGGCCAAACCCCATCTTTGGAAAAACAATATCCACAAAACTCCACTTGGCTCGATCATAAGCCTTTTGGAAGTCTGGTTTAATAATTGTCAAGTTCTTTTTCCTCAGCTTCAGCCACTGTACAGTTTCACATGCAATCAAATCCCCATCATGTATCTTCCTACCCTGCACAAAAGCACTTTGTGTTTCTCCTACTAACCTTGGCATTATCTTTCGTATCCTCTGAACCAGGATCTTTGATATAACCTTATAAACACAACCCACCATACTAATTGGCCTAAGGTCCTTGATTTCTTTAGATCCGACAAACTTGATGCCAAAGTCACCCAAGTAACATTCACATCCCTAGGTAAAACAGCTGACTGAAAGAATCCCATCACAGCTGCAGTGAACTCCCCACCAACATCCTCCCAACACTTCTTAATGAAATTCTTATTATACCCATCACTGCCTGGTGCCTTAGTTGACTCACAATCACAAACTGCATCCTTAATTTTCTCATTAGATGGCATCCATTCCAACTCTGCTGCCTCCTCCTCAGTTATCCGGTTAACCACCCCATCACAGAACCCTATCACCGGCGAGGTCTCCTGATGATATAAATTCTTATAAAAGTTTTTTATAGCAACCTTATTCCTTGCTTGATTTCTCACTATCCTCCCATGAATCAGTAAGGACTCAATCTGATTGTTTCTCCGTCGAGCTGAGGCTAGATTGTGAAAATAGCGGATGTTCTTATCCATCTCCTTGGCATGCTTGGATCGCAATATCTGCTTCCAATATAACTCTTTTCTGATATACCATTTCTTACAAGAGCTCACCAGATCCCTCCTTCTTGCTTCCACAGTTCTATCAACAACCATATTACTAACCATATCATCTACTTTCTTTATCTCTTCTTCAAACTTCATAATTTTCATATTCATGTTCCTAAAATTCTCCTTATGTCATTTACCCAGCAGGACCGTCAAAACCTTCAGCTTGTCAATGAATTGTACGTCGCCCAAATTTTTCTACTCCTCCTTCACCATCTTCAAGAAACCCTCATGAGTAAACCAAGCATCCAGACTCCGAAAAAGGTCTCGGCCCCCGCCTAATCTTGTGATATCCACAATCAATGGACAGTGGTCCAATAAACCTCTCAGACCTCCTCTAAGCCTTATTTCAGAAAATTCTTCCAACCACTCCAAACTAACCAGAACTCTATCGATGCGGCTACACGACTGACCCATAAACCATGTGAACATACGATCAGCAAGTGCAAGGTCCGAAAGCTCAATATCCTGAATCCAATATTTAAACTCAGCTGCAGTCACTGTCAAAGTGGTAGCTCCTTTCCTCTCTTCCATTTGAACAACCTTGTTAAAATTTCCCAAATAACAAAAAGGTACTTGATAAAGCCCAGATAAAAAGCTCAGTTCTTCTTACACGACAAGTTTCTCTTTCCTTTGGTGCGCACCATACACTAAACAGAAAGCACACTTAAAACTATTTTTTAGCACCATGCCATCCATATACAACCATCTCTCCCTTTTATAATAGTTGCTCCTCTGAAAAATTGTTTCAACAGCCACCCACCGAAAGCACATTCCGACCCCACGTACTCCCGTCTTACCACATTATTTCCCCATAGTTGCACTACATCATATTTGGTTAGTACCTCTTTCTTTATCTCTATTAAACCTAACATATTCAACTGAAGTTTTCTTCTAAAACTCTTCACCATACTCAATTTTCCAACTCCCCCTAAATCCCTAACATTCCAAGAACAAAAAATCATTTTAAACCAATTGTACATACCTTTTTTGCGATTTTTCGGCCGACTTCTTCTTGCCTTTTCGTTTTGTTTAGCTTGCTTTTTCTTCTGCGAAATTGTCTCATTTTGTGCTTGTAGTATAGCTATAATATCATCTTTCTCATTATACTAAACTGCTCCAGATTCCACAACCAACTCCCATGCCTTCCTGTTTTCCTGCATTTCATCATCCCATTTGGTTTTAGAGGATTCCGTTTCATCTTCGCTGCCTTTAGATATTCTTGCATCTTCCAAGTCCTCTGCAACCCTTCCAGTCTCACCAGTCCATCCCTCTTCCCTATCAAGCCGTCCTTATGTCGCATCTACCTCTTGGCCATCATATTTTTTCTCATTAGCCAATTCAACATTTTCTGAACAACAAACTGGACCACTTTCCTTCGAATGTTCATCCCCATTATTCCTTACCCGAACTCCTGCACGACACCCTTCTCCCATATGCCTTCCTTTAATAGCATCATAAGCATCGTACTCAGCTGCAAAACCCACTCTAAATCTGTCTTCTACCAAAGCTCTGTTGCCCGCAGAGAATTAGCGTCAACAGTCCTGCGTCCGTCCCTCCTACTATTGCTATTAATTTCCACTTCAGCCACCATCTCGGTTCTACCACAATCCCAAGATTTAGGTCTATCCAAATTAGCATTCTCATTACTTGCTGTTTTCAAATTTAAAAAATTGTTTCTCCACTCATTCAAATTCTCATGTTGAATTACAACTTTTTCTTGTCATTGATCCTCCTCCCTAACCGTCGTTGCCATCAAATCTGCTACTGCATCCCATTCTGACCGCCGCATATTAGGTTGTAGCACTGAGACGTCTATTTTCTTCGTCCCACACTTTTCATGCATATCCTTCCCAGTGTCCATGTTTTTCTGTTCTTCTGATTGTTCCCCTCCCAAATCACTAGTTTTTTTACGTTCCACAACCCCATCATCAGTCCTGCCTAATCGTAGTGTCTACAACCACCGCCTTCTTTCCCTGGTCAGTATCCCATCTATACATCATCTCTCCCACAAAAATTTCTTGACCTCGCAATTGCATTCGATTCATTTCTAAAATTGTTTTCAAAGCTTCTCCCTTTATGGTGTATCGTATAAACGCAAAAAGGTATACCGCACCATTTCTTATATTCTTTGATAGATATATATCAATGATCCATCCTATCTACGAAAACAAGCCAAACAATCGACGTTTCGATATATCTTCTGGTAACCCATCCACAAAAATGCTAAAGGATTCCTTCTCCAAATGAACGTACTCTTTTCGGTTCCAAATCTTTGGATCCTTGACTTTGGATCGTGACTACCTAGACTTATCCCAACCTGTGTTTTTCCTGTGTGTTTGAACCTAAACCTTTTCACCTTTTAATTTATACATGGTTGTATTGGTGTCTTTGAGGTATATTTTGGAGAGAATAGTATGATTTTGTATTTTCTTAAACATGATGATGCCTTTAAGAATTTGCTGAGGTAAATTTATTTTTTATAATAAATTCCAACGTTTTTAGAATTAACCTCAAGTTTTTTAAAATTTAAGAAAAAATTGAATTCAACCAATCGAATTGTTAATTTTGAAAATAATCTCAATAATTTTTGTTTAATTTGTCCTTTTATATTCTCCAAAGTCACCAATAATCTTTATTTTTAGGAATTTTACCTCTCAGCAAATTATATTAAAATTTTTTAGCCAATTTTTTTTCATTATCATCTTAACACATTTTTTCCCTTAAAATTTTTTTGTTTAATTATTTGGGCATTTAAATTTAATTTTTAGACAAATATGTTAATTTATTTATTTATTTATAATTTTGATTTATTTTTTTCATGAAAGATCCATTTCTTTAGAATAATAATAAAAGATCATCACTAAATTAAAATATATGAATTATATTAGGATGACTAGTTGAGAATAATTATATAATATTGAATAATTTTTATTAAATGTATTTATAATATAATATTTTATATTTAGCACTAAAAGAGTAATTCTCCTTCTAAATCGAAAAAAAGAAAAACATATTTCATATTTTAACTTATATATTGTACAATTATATATTCTCCTACTATATTTTTGCTACACTAGAAAACAAAAGACTAAAATAACAATAATGTAAATACAAATTAGACATAGAATAGGCTGAACCCAAGCCATAGGTGATTGCATTTTTTATGAAAAAATAAAAGAAGAGATATGTAGCTAAAAAATTTAAATATAGAGTAAAGATGTGTATTTTTATTTGGAAATGGATGTTTTTAGTGTATATACAGGTAAGTAGACGTTGCAGAGGTGCAGACACAACACGTAAGTAACGTGCTGACTAAGCACGCAGCCCACTTTTTAGACACGTATCCAAATCTAAAGCAATATGCAAATTCTATGTTGACACATGGCATTCATATATCAACACGCATGAGGCGTGATTCCTATGTGACAGGCAACATGCAGGTTACGTGTTGCACACATGGCGGATGTTGGTTGGATGGTTTAGCAACACGTATCCTGCGAGGTGAGTCTTTTACCTATAAAAAGCAAAGCTCGTAACCATTTTACTTCATTCTGAGAGAAGTGTTTTCCTCCAGGGTCGGTACGATGGAAGGAACTGCAAATATAGTGGTTTACTACAACGGTGAGGTCGTACGAAATACGTATGAGGGTGTGAACTTTGCGTGTGAGAATATATTTTCGTTTGTCGTTTCGTGCACTATAACATTCACAAAACTACAGTACGGACTCTGTCAAAGCATAGAGGCTGATATTGTAAAGAGGATGACCAACATTCTCTATAGGAGTCCGATTGTCGTATTTGGTGGCCTGATATAATTTGAGGTTATGCCAATCATCGACGAAACAAGTATTCAACGGATGTTTCGTATTCACCAGCAAATAGAAATACGACCCCTGTATAACTGGAGTCAAGAGGTGGACGGTGTTAGGATACTTCATCGGGTATTCAGGAGCTTCAATCCATGTATAAGAGCTTTCAAATATTGCAAGCCGCTGGTTCAGGTTGACGGGACCCACCTATACGAAAAAAATAAAGGTTGCTTTTCGGTTGCAGTTGTGCAAGATGGGAATAAAAAATATTGTACCGATTGCTTTTGCCATTGTAGAGGGTGAGACTACTGATGCGTGACACTTTTTTTTCAATAATTTATGAACACATGTAATTAGAAAAGACGGCATAGGGATAATCTCCGATTGTCATGAGTCAATCCGGGCCGCAGTAAATCATAGCGGGGGTGATTGGAAACCTCCGAGAGCATGTTGGATGTTTTATATTCGACACATTGGTAGCAACTTCTTGAGGGGATTCAAGGTTCCGTACTTGCAAAAACTTGTGGTCAACATTGGGCATTTAAGGACAGTGGAGGAGTACAACGCCAACTACAGGAGGTTGCAAGAATGAGGCGAGGCATATGATCGGGGAATCGGCGCTAGCCACGGCATACGCTCCCATGCTCAAGCAAACAACAAATCAAGTGGGTCATCCATCTCCTTACAATCATACCGTGATGCATGACACAATGACATATAAAGGTGCGCGAGACAAGCTGACCCCCAACTGTAATTGCCGATCTTATCAAAGTTATAGAATAGTGGTAGATACTTTGCATGGGCATATGCCGTCGACTTATCCACGAAGAGTGTGATACCCAGCAGACAGAAGATGTGACACCTAATATAGCACATAACAGACTCCCATGTGTCCAAAGGCTGTGTGTTTCTAATATGGTGAATCCATGAAAGATTTATGTAGCTCTTGGAAAAACTGTCCACTTCGGGTTTGCTGCCGAATATCGCGAGACTCTGGGTGACCAAGAAGTCGTGACTGCTATTGGTCCAACCAGTCACAACCTCTCCGTCGATCGGTAGGCTAAATATGTGTAACACATCCTCCAGTGTCTTTAGCTGCCACCTTTCCACAAAAGCAGCTAGCATTGTGGAATGCCCTCTGATCACTCCAACTCTTGAGAGCTGGTAGAATCCGGTGGTCTGTAAGGCTTGGTCAATCTCCGGATGCCACGTCTCTGGTTGGTCAAGCTTACGGGACAAAATATTTATATTAGCTTGGTAAAGTTCAACCACAAAGGAATTAATTTAATAAATAGCAAAAACGAATAAATTGATAACTTTTTGTAGCAGAAAATAAAATAAATAACAAT
This sequence comes from Arachis duranensis, assembly GCF_000817695.3. NCBI lineage: Eukaryota > Viridiplantae > Streptophyta > Magnoliopsida > Fabales > Fabaceae > Arachis > Arachis duranensis. The sequence continues at coordinate 8,505,706 of NC_029775.3, forward strand.
TACAAAAATTCGAATTTTTTGTTATTCACATTTATATTCTTTGTTAGTTTCACTATAACATATAATTATATATTATTGGTTAGCAAAATATATGTTTATAATTCTAATACTGATTTTGAAAGAAAAAAAATCATACAAAATTTGAATTTTTATGTATAAATATTTTTATGATTTTTTAATGTAATCATCAAAATATAAAATACCATATTCTAATCAATAATTAAAAAAATATATATTAATTTCAAAAAAAATTAACATTAATTATAATTTATATTAATATTTAACATTACATTTAGAATAATAATATCCAAATAAATAATAACAAATTACTAAATTAATGCTAACCAAGTAAATACTAACAAATTAAACAAAAATAACAAACTTACATAATTAAAATGTCTCAAATAATCAACCGCATGATCTTCAGGAGACGTATAATTACGTACCATTTTAAATATTTTAATCTCACTCTCAACCTTAAAACTAATTCAAAACTCTAAGTCCTAATGAGTGAAAACCCCAGCCTCATCGCCCTCAAATCTCAATAATGGAAGGCAACGAACCTCCAACCCTACCACCTCTCAGCAATACAATGAGCAATCAACCCCATCCCCACCACTCTTATACATGGGCGCTACCAATCCCCAACCTCCCACCATAAATAACGCTTGTTCCCGGAGGAGGCATGTCTCTTGCATAGAGACACGGGGCAACACACAGCCTACATGCTGCTGTATGCTTGACAAATGGCGAAGTAACACTAACACGCAGCTTGCGTGCTGCTGCATGGTGGACACATGGCGGAGCGTCACTAACACGCAGTCTGCGTGCTGCCTGGATGACCGACATATGGCGTAGCGTAGTTAACTCGTAGCCTGCATGCTGTTTGGATAAAGACACTTTCGCTTGATGAACTGAGTATGTATGGTTGCCTTTTAAATGTATGATTGTCTCTTGCCTCTTGCCTCTTGTTTTTTGCATGGCCGACACCATTAATATGGAAGCTGCGTGTTGAGCAACATAGAACTTGCGTGTTGGTCATTATTTCTGACATCTTCACAACTTTATAAAACATCCTAAACATCAATATTTAAAAAAAATACCATTCTTTTCTCCATATATAAAATAATTCTTGGAAATATGTTGTTATATTCATCTACATGAACAAAACATAAATAATAAAAAAACGAGATATTTATTTTCTCTAAAAAATACAAACACTTATTCCCCTTGTGGCATTTTAGCACAATAAGTGAAACAATTTTTTTATTTTCTTCAAGAATGCATGATTAATAGATAGGGATTAAAGTAGTCGAACATGAAAATTATTGGGACTATATATCGAGTTTGTACTTCTCTTTTTTATTTATTAATGCATAATAAAATCATGGACAACCCCTCTTATTCTTTTAAATTAGTATATCAACCTAAACCACTCACACACATATATGTGTGGTGACAGTTCTAGGTGTATGCCTGTATGGGGCAAGTACTCACTACAATTAAATTTTTTTAAAATGGTACAGAATAATAATATTTATTTATTTTTGTTAAATTATTAATTTTTATCTTATGATATTATTTTATTCAACTTTTAAAATTTGATATTTAATTTGAAATTTTCATATTAAATGTATTATAATGATTAATTCTCAAATTTAAATAAAATTAGTATTCTTTCTTAGAAATCAACTTAAAAAAATATTATTTATCCATTAATATTTCTTCTTTTGAAGTTAGTTTTAATTTTTCGTGTGACAATTGTATTAATTGAAAGAACTTTCTAAACTATGAATATCATCAAGATCTAATTGTATAGAATGTGAATTTTTAAATAATCATTTAGTGATATATGTAGAAAAAAAAAGTACAATTGTATTATTAAAAAAAGATTATTCAATCTTTTTAAAATATAAAACTTAAAAAAATAGAATTGTAAATTATATGTTATTATTTGAATTAGTGTTTTAGTATTTTAATTTGATAATTAGACATTTTGAAGATTAATTCTATGTGTGTATAAAAAATAACCATTTGTATGAATATATATATTCAAATTTAAAATATATATTAAAAATGAGTTAAACAATACATGTATTTATACATAAATACATAATAAATAATTTAATAGCTAAATTTTTTATAAAAATTATTATCATGTTATATATGTTCTGCTCCACTATCGAAATTTTCTGGATCCGTGAGGTGGATATATATATTTTTAGATTTTAAGCCATGATTGATAGATCTGAGGGAATACTCTGCTCATGTCTAAAAACATTTTCAGGATTCTTTTTATTCTTTATTTTCACTAACCTTCTGAAATTCTCCTGATAATACGAAATACCCCATGCAGCTGCTTCTGTAAAATTTGCGGCATTTTTCTTATTCACTCCTAAATCAAGATCTCTATAATTCACATATACTATCCTGTCTAGACAGTCTTCGTATAAAGGGTCATGTACTTGTAAATCTTTCTAATCCAATCTAAATACTTTGACGGTTTGACCCATCCTTGGATACATTATGCCACAAAATTAAGTACTCGACCAAATAAAGATTTTCAAATCCACGAGAAAACGGCGTAACAGAAGTTGGGAAATATGTTATTCCTCCAGCCCATGGGTTCCAAATTATTAAAGGCTTGTCTTCTTCAAACAAACTTTGCCAATAACCCTTGGAATTAAACATTTAGGAAATAAATCACAATATAATAGCCTTATCTTTATAACCATTTTATTTCTTGACAAAGTCGATGTGTATCTCTTTTTTTTAATTAAGTTTCTAAATAAAATAATAGCAGTATTCAAATGATAATAAATTATTTTAATATGTTAAGATTTATTATTGTTCACAGAATGATAGAAAGATGTTATTAAAACGCGTGAATAATTTAAAGACAAGAAAATAATTTTATTTTGTTAAAAGATATGTTTTATCTATAGTAAGGTTAGCCTATTTATAGATTAAGAAAGAAAATATAAAATATAATGCCAAAAACAGTCAATTTAATTATCAACGTAAATAGATTTATTGAATTTTTTTTAATTTAATGAGACTATTTATATATATTGAAATTGATTCTGTCCCAACAAGTCAAATATTTGTCGGTTCTTATCCATTACATTTAAGTGTCTTATCAATTTACAGAAAAAACTAATATGTAAAATGTGTTATCTATCCTTACAACAAAACAATATTTCTGTGGCGGTTATTTTAATGTATAGTGGCGATTTTGCCGTAGGTAAATTTTTTTGCGACTGTTAAAAAAGCATCATGGATTTCACTATAAAAAAAACGTTGAGTATGTCGGATTTAATGTCGAATTATACTGGTGAGTTTATCGTTGGATTTTCCAACAAAAAGAAAGAGAAAATCGTCACGATAAAATATTACCGTCGAAAGACATTTTCCGTTGCTAAAACCAAGGTAATTGTTGACGCGAAAAATATAACTCAATGGCACTAATGTTACCATTGGATTTTCTGTCGGTATAATCTGCAGGTACAACGGTTTAATGAAATACATCATTTTCGTGATTTACCATCAGAAAATTCGACGGTAAGTGTGGGTTAAAATTCAAACGCGGAACCCCTCCCCTCACTTCACCGAAATC
>NC_029775.3:8509531-8513568 GCF_000817695.3 Arachis duranensis
GTCCCCGCCGCATCTTCCGCCGTAGTTGCTATTCACATCGCCGTCACGGCCGCCTCTGTCACCACCACATTAAAGAGACCTTGCAGCCACTATCATAAGATTTATTGTTGGTATGGTTATTTTATTTTCACATATTAATTTGTGACTTTAGCATTTTGTTAGGGTTTAGTTTAAATCAGTGGTTAAATTTGTTTAATGAAGTGTGTGATTAGGGTTTGTTATGTTAATTTAATGACAAATAAGCAACACAAGAACTAAAGATGAGAAATAAAGGTGGAGAACAAGTGTTGAGACCTTCACTAATATCACAAGAGGATGAATGAGCTCTTTTAGAGTGGACAAGGGTTAATTAATCTCGCTGTTGGATCTTCTGTTGGAACATCCGAATGCCAATTTTATGAACTTTTGTTTGAAGTTGATGAATAAAATGAAGAATAATGAGAAGAATTAGAGGAGAGAAAACTGGAAAGGAGTTCTCTGATTTTTTAGTAAAACAAGTCCCTCAAGAGAAGTGAGCTGAGCTCTTTTTATAGTGTAAAGCTATTTTGAGAGGGAGTACATTGTTCAATGGTTACAATTTAATATTTAGCCTACCCCCTTCTATCCAAAAGCTTGTTACTAAATAGAGTAGTTAGCAGAAAATATTTTTACGTGTTTCCATCATTTCAATTTTTGTAACCAAAAATGGGTGTAAGGAGGAAGTTGATCCCCACATGTTAATCTAAAATTCTAAACACTACTTCGAGTGTTCGTGGCAAGGAGGTGTCCGGGTAAAATGGTGCTCATGACATGTGACATTAGTGAAAGAACATCTAGTTTGTTTTTTTCAACTAGATGACACTTTCAACACTTTAAATCCAACCAATCCACTTCCACCAATTTAGTTCCAATTCAACTCTTCAAGATGTTCTTTTGGTCTCATCTTTTTACCGAACATCTTTAGGAGAAACATGACTCTTTTTTGCCATATTTTGGGGATTTTTTATTTAAATTAAATAAATATAGTATTTACTGATTTAAATAATCGTGGAAGAATTACCAAAATACATAGTTAGTCACATCTCGGATACAGTGGGTAACGTCTAAAAATGGTCACATCTCGGGTCCATTGACCCTTGTGATAGGGATTTGGATCCTCTAAAGTTTGAATTTTACTTTAGAGAGTAAAGTGTGATCTCTCATCATTTATTTCATAGGTGAGACCAAGAATAAATATAAAAGAGAAACTATTCAAGGGTAGAAGATCACACTTTACTCTCTAAAGTAAAATTCAAATTTTAGAGGATCCAAATCCTTGTTATATGGAGTCTGAGAGTCATATCTCGGATATACTACATCCAAGATATGCTTATATTCAGATATGGGCCAGTGCATCCGAGATACGTGCAAGGATGCAGGACGGGAGCACTGCATCCGATATATAGTCAAGATTCGATATACTTCTATTTGTTTACCCATTTTGGTGTATGTTTTTTTATAAAAATATTGTAATGTTGTAGATAGGGATTTGGATCCTCTAAAGTTTGAATTTTACTTTAGAGAGTAAAGTGTGATCTCTCATCATTTATTTCATAGGTGGGACCAAGAATAAATATAAAAGAGAAACTATTCAAGGGTAGAAGATCACACTTTACTCTCTAAAGTAAAATTCAAATTTTAGAGGATCCAAATCCTTGTGATATGGAGTCTGAGAGTCATATCTCGGATATACTACATCCAAGATATGCTTATATTCAGATATGGGCCAGTGCATCCGAGATACGTGCAAGGATGCATGACGGGAGCACTGCATCTGATATATAGTCAAGATTCGATATACTTCTATTTGTTTACCCATTTTGGTGTATGTTTTTTTATAAAAATATTGTAATGTTGTAGATGAAAAATGGTCCCGTAACAATCGAAAGTAACTAATTATACAGAAATTATGCTTCATTACACATTAAACACATTTAATAACAATCAGTACATCAAAATGACAACATTGGAACAAAAAGGCCTAAATCCTAAACTACATGCGTCGTCATGGATCCGAGTGGGATGCATTGGAACACCCACGTCTGTTGTGACCCTCTCCATGGCAGAGTCCACATTGCTTCTCCACACGCTCAATGGCATCCATCTCATTCCAAATCTGAGTGGATACCGGCCCTCCCGATGCCTTCCTCCTGAAAGCTGAGTTTGGCTTCAGTCGTGCACCGTAACATGGAGGCCACATCTTTTCGTCTGGTATCGACAAAAACTCCCTCTCATATACCTTGAATACAGAGGTCATCGTGTACACGGGGTCCACAAAATAACCCCGCTCAATACTCGAAGTTGCACATGTCGCCAGGGCATGTCGACATGGGTAATACAATGATTGGAACAGGCCGTAGTCGCATGTATGCTCGGTCAAACAAACGCAATATGAAGTCTATAACCAACCATCCACTGGCTCCATCTCTTCCACGCTAAAAACGGATACCATACAATCACAATGGGTGACTCAAAACATCAGCAGGCTATCTCTGTTCTTATCAATAGCTACCAACCATTGGAGAATTGCTTGTATCGACAGTGATATTTTAGCCTATCTGACTCCAGCACTCTGTACTCCGCATTCCGTCAAATATTGTAGTTCTTCACCGCCATTAGGACTGCTTCTCGATTGCTGAACATATGCCCAATTCGAAATTCTACCCCACCATCCATGTTGTAATCCTCCCCGTCTCCAGTGTTCAAAAGATTGTCCGAGTGAATTGCATCCAAGTTCAATATCTGATAATAGCTACGAATATCCGACAGTCGAGAAATGGCCAAAGAGAGAGGTATAGCAGAAATCTACCAACGCTGCCACTGGGAGTCTCTGGCACAAACTAATCTTCTAACACTGTATCGCTTGACGACCCGGACCCAACAACATAGATAGAATCGTCCTCACTGTCGAAATCGTCGACACTATCATGAGCAAGATAGAGCACATATTTGTCGGAACGGATTACTCAATTTGTCACCCCCTAATTTGTATCATTAATGTGACAAACAAGATAGAGCACATATTTGATCCAACTCATTTCCAAGCAATCTTTTTCTATCAAACCCAATTCAGGAAAGTCATGTTGCATAATTTTCAGGAGTCTATTCGTATCATTTACATTTGTTGTAGAATTACAAATACAAATACTAAATAAATCACAATATATTAGTTTTATCTTTCTAACTATTTTATTTTTTAATAAGTCGATGTGTATCTTTTTAATTCTTTCTAAGTAAAATAATAGTAGTATCCAAACGATAATAAATTATTTTAATTTGTTAAGATCAATTATTATTAGTCATAAAATGATAAAAAAAATGTTATTATAGTTATCAAAATTGAATCGATAATCAAATCAGTTAAGTTATTGAATCACTGAATTACTGATTTAATTGATGAGTTACAGATTGAATCGATTAATCCGGTTATAGTTAGATAATTACATAAATTTTTATTATTATTTATATATATAAAAAATAATTATCACAAAATATATTAAAGTCATAGTTAGCTTAATGGCAAGGCTTACACTATGTAATTGGGAGGTTAATGGTTCACCGAAAAGGTGGAGAACGCGCTAGAACAAGAAAGACACAGAAAGACACGCGGAGGAGTTAAGCCCCACTTTGGTCCCTGAGATTGACGAGTTGCACTGATTTAATCCTCGAGATCCCAATTGCACTAAATTAGTCCCCCAGATTCGAAAAAGTGCACCACGTTAGTCCTTTTCCTAATTTCCGTCATCGGAGCACTAATGCCGTCAGTGACGTGGCCATTTGTTGCCACGCTGGACCCAATGAAATGACGTCGTTTCTAATTTGGCACTAATCATCCCTTTGAACGATGTCGTTTATATGTAAAGGGAAATAAAACGTTAGGCACTCCTTTTTGTTTCTACTCTTCGTCTTCTGCTTCTCCATGAGTGACGTAGAGAAAAAAAAAAGATTCTCTTCCATGAGTGACCCGAAATAGCAACTGGTGGCTGCAAAAGGATTTGTCGAGAACATTGGAACACAGT
>NC_029775.3:8513616-8523916 GCF_000817695.3 Arachis duranensis
CGGAAGAGTTCGTTTGCCACTACAGAGTTCTTCTGTGTCATCACTGAGGTTAGTGAGGATAAGATTTTTTTTTCAAATTTAATGGAATGCTGTGATGGTTGTTGATCATGATTAAGTGTTTTGTATATTGTCGGTTCACAAGTTTTAAAGGTAATTTTGTGTTAGGGTTTTGTTTTGATGTTTTGTAAAACTGTGTCTGGGGGTTTCTTTTTATGCTCTGTTTCAATGGTGGAAGCATCAGCACCTTCGCATGAGTGATCATATTTTTTTTTATGATATTTTCTATGGCTTTTATGACTGTTATTGATGAAAAGTGTCTAAAAGTTATCAGTGTGTGTTACTGTTGATTAAAATAAATTCTTTTGAACCATGCAGATGGATGCTGTGTCAGATATTATGTTCCACCATGGGGGAAAGTTTCAAAAAGATGAGAATGGGATAACAATTTATTCCCCTGATAAGAAGGCTTGTGTTGGTGACATTGATCAAGATACTTTGGATGTATTCTGGGTGAGGAATTATTATAAAGGACTAGGATATGATAAGATAGAAGAATGTTGGTGGCATGTGCCTAGGAGGAGTCTAGACAGTGGTTTAAGAGCTCTGAATTCTGATGATGAATTAAGAGAGATGTGTTTCATGGCTCAAGAAAATGATGGACTGATTGATATTTACTTTGAGCATGCAGTGTCATCACCAGAATTAATAGAGGGGAAGGAGATTGTTCTGTATGTTGAAGATGAGCATGATGAACCCAAAAAAGATAGCCCTGCCAAGCCTAATGAGAAAGATGTAACAATGTCTGGCAATGAACCCCTAGCAAGCAAGATCCATGAAGAAGCTACTTGCCCTATGTCTGACAACAATGAACCCAGAACCACATCCAATTCTAATCCCAACAAAGGCAATAAGACCATTACCCTGGCTGATAACACTTCACCACCCAACAACATAGAACCAACAAATCATGGTGCTAATAACCCAACACCCCACATTAAGGAATCCAGAACCAACAATAATACTAACCAAACTGCTACTGCAAAGCCTAACATGAAGACTCCTCCAACTTGCCCAAAGACTAAGTCCAAGAAAAAGACCATCTCAAATCCAAAATCCAGCAGTATATCTTCTTCGAAGCATAAGTCCGGGTCCAAAAGTATGTCCAAGCCCAAGAGAAGCTCAAAGCCCAGTCACAAAACCAAAGCCTATTGCACAAGATCTGCTTCAGGGGTGAGGCAAGTCCATCAAGGTCCCAAGAAAAAACAAGTTGTAATGTTGTCTTCTTCTGAAGATGAACACACCACAGAGGATAGTTCATATGAACCTGGAGGAGATGATAGCTCAAGTGGTGATGACACAGATGGAAAAATTGACAAAGGCAAGGCAAGAAACTTTAAGTTGAGCCATGCACCTGCAGAGGCTTTTGCAAAGTCTACAAGGAAGTTAATTAATGATGAAGATGCATTGGTGGTGGATGATGAGGAGTGCGAGGTAGACCTAAATTTCTTACAAGTCCCTGTCACAGGAGATGAGGAGCTTGACAACGCTTTGGACCCAGGTGCAGAGTCTGATGGAGCCAACTCCTGGCACTCTGAGGAGCTGAAGACTCCTCCCCCTTCAGAAGAAGAATTTTCAGAAGAAGAGGCTGATGATATTTTTCCAGTATTCAGAGATGGTATTCGGTTTGGTGATTTGAAACTTGAAGTAGGAATGAAGTTTAATACAAAGTATGAATTCAGAGAGGCAGTGAGGGAGTTTACAATTCAAGAAGGCAGACGAATTCAGTTTATTAAGAATGATGCTGTCAGATGTAGGGCTGTGTGCAAGGTTGAGGAATGCAAATGGGTAGTTTATGCCTCAAGGGACCATGAGGAAACATGCTGGCAGATTAAAACATTCAACGACGATCACATATGTCCTAGAGAAGCCACTAACAGAGCTGCGATTAGGAATTGGTTGACTAACAAGTTAGTGAAAAAAGTTAGGAAGCATCCAAACTTTAGGCAATTTGAGGCAGCTGTGTATTTCAAGTCTAAGTGTGATCTGGTGTTGAATAGAAATTCAATTTCTAGAGCATTAGCAGATGCTAGAGCTATTGTGTACGGAGATGAGAAGGCCTAATATGCAATGGTGAGGGACTATGGTGAAACACTTCTAAAGTGTAATTCGGGATCAACAATAAGAATTGGCACCATTCCACAACCAGAAGGTACAGTGGTATTTTAGAAGATGTTTGTTTGTCTTAGTGGGTGCAAGAATGGATTTAAGGCGGGTTGTAGGCGACTGATTGGATTAGACGGGGCATTCCTCAAAACACAGATTGGTGGCCAGATTTTATCCGCAGTGGGTCAGGACGCAAATCATCACATATATGTTATAGCCTGGGCAATTGTAGATGTCGAGAATACGGAGAATTGGAAGTGGTTTCTGGAGCTGCTCCACGAGGACCTCGGAGACTATAAAGAAAACAAATGGTGCTTTTATGAGTGACATGCAAAAGGTAATAATCTTTATTTCCTTCCATGTTAAGTAGTGTACATGAACTTGTCATTTTCTCTTGTATGATTTCCTGTTGGTAATAATTTGAATGGATTCTGGATGATAAATAGTGTACATGAACTTGTCATTTTCTTGTATGATTACTTGTTGGTAATAATCTGAATGGATTCTGGATGATAAATAGTGTCTATGAACTTGTTGATTTCTTGTATGATTACTTGTTGGTAATAATCTGAATGGATTCTGGATGATAAATAGTGTCTATGAACTTGTTGATTTCTTGTATGATTACTTGTTGGTAATAATCTGAATGGATTTTGGATTATAAATAGTGTACATGAACTTGTTGAATTCTGGATTATAAATAGTATACATGAACTTGTCTGAGAAAGTGTTAGTAATAATCTCAATAGATTCTGGATTGAGAATACTGTAAATAAACTTGTTGATTTCTTGTTAATTTGTTGTTTGCAAATAATTTAAATGGATTCTGAATGGTAACAAGTTAATGAAATTGTTGATCGGTGTGAATAGGACTTGCCTTCTGCTAATAAATTCTGGTATGGGATTGTCAGTATTAAGTGTGAGTAGTGTAATATAAGGACCAAAACAGGGCATGACGCAAATGTGGGGGACTATTATGTATTCATTAAAGAATTCTTAGGGACTATTATGGGTTCATTAAATGAATTTGAGGGACTATAATGTATCACGATAAAAGTGAAATAAGGTGTTGTCTTCGCATGCAGGGCCTTATCACTGCTGCCCAAGAGGTCATGCCACATGTCCATCATAGGTTCTGTGTGTGGCACCTATAGAGAAACTTTAACAAGCAGTGGAAAGATCTAGAGTTAAGAGGCTTACTCTGGGAATGCGCAAGATCAACCACATATCAAGACTTCTCAGATAACATGAAGAAGATTAAGAAAATTAATGAAGATGCATGGAATTACCTGAACAAGTGGCCTAGGGAGTCATGGACGAAGTCAGCATTCAGTCATAGCCCAAAGCTTGATAACATATGCAATAATGCATGCGAGGTCTTCAATGCAAGAATTAAAGAAGCAAGGGCCAAGCCAATAATCACTCTACTTGAGGAGGTCAGGATGTTCGTGATGAGAACGATAGCTAAAAACAAGGTTAAGCTGGCCAATCATGTAGGAAAACTTCCACCAGTGGTTCAAAGTAGACTGGATAAGATTAGAAAAGATTCTAAAATTTGGTTGCCAATCTGGACTGGAGATGATGAGTACAGGAATGCCTTGTGTGCATGCTTGTGTGGCTCTTGCAAGGGTGAATAGGAAACCTGAAGATTTCTGTCATAAATGGCTCACCATGGACGCCTACATAGACACGTATGCCCATTACATAAATCCCTTACCTGGACAACATCTTTGGGCGAAATCTGAGTCCAACAGACCACAAGCACCAAAGGCCAAGAAAAAGACTGGACCACTCACAAAGAAGAGAAGAAAGAATGCAGACGAGGGCAGTGGAGGAAGCAAAAAAACGAAGTCTACTGGAGTCTTAAAGAGACAACTGAAGCCCTTTACTTGTAGATATTGCTTACAGAAGGGGCACATAAAGAGGGGTTGCCCAAAGAAGAGAGCAGCTGATATTGCTGCTGCTGCTGCTGCTGCTAAGGCTAAATCCAATCCCCAAGAAAATGCAGCATCAGGATCAACTGTTGATCCAAATACTGTCACACTGCCAAGTCAACCTCCTCCAGATTCTGCACCCAGTCCGTTGATATGCAAGAAGTTGAGATCGACATTTCTCAACCCAACTTCTCAGATGCACAAGAGTCTCAAGAGGTAAATCATTTACTCTATCATACTACATTTCAAATTATTGTGTACAATCAGCCTCATGTTGGATGTTATTTTATTGGAATAGGCACCACCTCAAAGGCCATCCAAGTTGCAGACCAGGAGGAAGTCCTCACCACCATCAGGACTGGTCACCATGGATCCACTGCAAGGAGCAAGCTCAGCCACATCTTTCAGACTGGCCAACTTCTTGAAGTTTGTCCCAACACCCGGCTTCAAGCCCCCAAGAAAGAAGAAATGAAGATGTAGTTGAATTAGGAATCTTTTTGTAAATCATACTCTTGTTTTTTGACTTCATTATATGACAGTTGACCAATTGTTATATTTGAAAATATTGTAAGGTTGATGACACTATCTGTCTTTGTTATTGGTGTATTTTGGATCAAGAACTAGCTTTTAATTAGGTTGGGGATGTGTCACTGATATGGCAGCTATTTTGCTTGTTAATACTCATGCTGGAAACTCATTGTTATGTTAGCATCTTATTATTATAATGACAAATTATTTTACCTTTAATTATGCTACTAACAGGTTCTTCTTTACAATATTTTTTTCATCATTTTGTTGGATGACAAAAACAGAATTCTTGGTTTATATTTATAGCAAGACTACCAACTTCAAACAATTCACAGTGACAATTTTTCTTTCGTCTACTTTACAATAACCCTAATCACATTAAAACATAATCATCCTCAAACCTTAAATACCAACATGAAAACAACAACAAACATTGTAAACAGAGCCAACAATAACATGTACAACTTATGGGTCCTAACTTTAGCTTCTAACTTTCCAATTCTCCAAGCCAAATTCACCCTCAGTTCATCAACATTTTTGGTAGCAGTCACCCTTCCACCGATGTCTTCTTCTCCAATGTCAGCCCAGACAAACAAACCACACCACATTTTTCCACTGACATTGTAATTAGGACACCCAAAGAATGGCTTGTTAGGGTTAGCCTCTGTTGTGGACCACCGGAGAACAGGGCGGCATCCACACCCACACCACTCTGGAACACTCGATGCTCTATTGTTCCTCTGGAGATCCTTCTGTTTGACCGTATAGAAGTGTGGCTCCCACTTGTACTCATAATCTTAAACCCAGAAAGATGCACAGCGACGAAGAAGACGAAGAACTAGGAAAAGTGGGTAGAAGAAGAAGAGGAAGAAGTTAGGGCAGAAACTTGGTTATAAAAAGGGACAAGGACTACATTAGAGCTAATCAAATTTGAGTGCCATGTCATCTAACCGTTGCTAAGTCCAGCGTGGCAACAAATGGCCACGTCACTGACGGCGTTAGTACTCCGGTGACGGAAATTGGGAGAAGGACTAACGTGGTGCACTTTTTCGAATTTGGGGGACTAATTTAGTGCAATTGGAATCTCGAGGACTAAATCAGTACAACTCGTCAATCTCAGGGACCAAAGTGGGGCTTAACTCACACGCGGAGTGATGGACCACGATGGGAAGAAGTGAAACCCAGTCGCTAGACCATGAAAGACCCACAAAGTGATGGACCACAGTAAAATCTGCTGATTCACAAATCCATTTCAAATGAGTTTAATATGAACTGATCAGTCCAATTACAAATTCGGTCTACACTCTCATTTGAACTCACTAGATCACTAATTCATCAAATTTTCGATCTAACCATTTAATTTAGTCCAATTTTAATAACTATAGATGTTATTAAAATGTGTAAACAATTTAAAGACAAAAAAATTAATTTTATCTTGTTGAAAAAATATGTTTTATCTACTATAAGGTTAGTCTATTTATAGGTTAAAAAAAATAATGCTAAAATTAGTCCATTTAGGTATCAATGTAAATCGATATGTTGAAATTTTTATTAGAAGATTTAATGAGACTCTATTTATATAATGAAACCAACTCTATTTACTTATTATGTTTTGTATATAGCAATTTATTCAGCTATTTTATGTATATCAAAATCAATTATCAAAGTCAATTATTAGTCTAACATATATGTTAGAATATAAATATATATTAAAAATAAATTAAATCACAAATATATTTATACATAAATATATTGATGTCTAATTTTAGTAATTAATTTCGATGTACAAATAGTATTTTACAATTTATTAGATAATAATAAATCTGAACTCCATTTAGATCTATTGTTAGCCAATAAAAAATGGCTGCATATACAAAATAAAATTCAAATTTCTGACACTTACTTAAACAGATGAATAAACTAACCATTCAAATAACTCAAATTAATTGATTATTATATCTTTATAAATAAAAATAAATATTATTTTAGTCCTTAAAATTTGATATCCACATTCATTAAAATTGTCCATATTTTTTTTAGGATTTGACTATTCTGTGTCTTAAAGATATTAATTAAATATATTATAAAAAATATTTTAATATTATTTATTGTAAAAATAATTTTTATATTTTTAATACATTAAATATATCAAAAATATTAAAAAATTTTTATACTATATTTAATTAATATTTTTAAATACAGAATAATATTTTTTTTAAATGATCCTTAAGACCTTAACATTATATTTAGTATTAAAATTATTTTAAACCCTAAATCTAATAGATAATATAAGCGCTATATATGGTCCTCGCTGTGGTGCACATTAATTCCTGATATTAATCAAATGTCGTATATTCTTACAAAACCCCTAATTATCACAACGTTCAACAAACTTGGATACAAATTCAAGGTCTCTAGTAAAGGGATTATGAATTTGCAGGGTAGTATTAATGATAAGAAGGCAGAAGGGTTAGAATTAGTTAGTAGCTATTTGGTTATCATAAATGGCAGTTAGGATGTTATTGCTTATTACATTAATTAGAAATTTAGAATATATCTCAAGTTATTTATATGTAATGGTGGAAATATGTCACGCGATCTGTTGGTTTATAGCGTGGTTTATATCTGGGCTGATCTGACTTATTATAAAATAAATTTAAATTTATATTATTATCAACATTTTAATATATTAATATATCAGGTTAAAATTTACTAATTAGTTTTAGGTTATTATTTTATTTATTTTATAATTTTATTAAATTTTTAATTAAGTTATTATATTTTTTTCAATTAAATTTTTATAATATTTTTAATTTTATAATTAAATTATTTTTATGCCAAAAATATTAAAATTAATTAAATATTTATTCTAAAATTCATGCAACCAAAGATATAATTAGAATTTAATTATGAATAACTTCTATTTACGAAAAAATATTCTGTTAATTTTAATATTTCATAAAATTGACTTAAATATAAAATTAAAAATAGTGTAAAAACTCAATTAAAAAATAATATAAGAACATAATTAAAATTATAGAGTAATTAAACCTTAGTTTCATGACAAAAAAAAACCTTAGTTTTATTAGTTTATTAGGTCTATTTGAAATTCTAACCTAAATAAATATTTAAATAATTTTTTATAATTAACAAAGTTATTAAATATTTTAAATTTATTATGATTTTTTTATATTTTAAATATTTTAAATATTTAAAAATTCTTAACATATTATATATAAATAACTTTTATTAAAAACAATTTTCTTAATAATATTTTTAGATTTTTTTATTTTCATAAAAAATTGTCAAATATTTTAATAAATTTCAGGCCAAATCAAACTTAATAACAAACTAGATTTAGTATTTAAAAAAAATTATAAATTATAAACCATACTCAAATCAATTTCCTCTAAAGAGATATAGTATTTATTTGGTCGTCATTAAATTGATAGAAAAATTTTAATAAAAAAAGATATTTTTTATTTTTTAGTGTGCTTGATAAATTTTTAATAATAAAAGTAAAAGTTTTTTTTTTTTGAGAAAAACGTTCAAAAGTAAGTCCACAGTCTATTAAGAATAAAATCTATTTTGTCGTGAGCTATTTTCACCCCGGCTCTTTCCACTTCCTTGATTCCTGCTTTCCATAATTCCATCTTCTCTCTTTCATGCAATGGTTAACGTGTAAATTGTTGATTGAAACATTTTCTCTATTAGGTCGTTTTGATTAATGATATGCGACATACCATTTTGCTTTTCAATAAAATGTTGATCAGGTAGCATTTGTTTTAGGTATTAAAATTTGGAACAGAAATTAAAAAATTGAGACTCAATATTATATTTATTGGTGTAGAGATTAATATTAAAATTTTTTATGTTGTCAAAATTTATCATATTTGTTGACTTAGAGATTGGAATTAAAATTTCAGTCTCTATCTCTAAAATTTCACTATTTCAGTACTTCCAAAAAATAGAGATATCAGAGACTGAAATTTTTAGAAACAAAGACTAAAACTTTAATAATATTTTATACTTAAAATATTTTTATTTCAATTAATTAATTCTAACTTTATTTTTTGTGTAAATTAAATTAGAGTATCATTCTTATTTCAGTCTCTGTCTCTCATTTTACATCAAATACAATATTAAAATTTATTTTAGTCTCTATTTTTTAATTTCAATATCTCAATTTTAGTCTTTCGGTCTCAATTTCTCCTCCAAACATTACTTTAAAAAATAAAAGAACAAATTTAACTATGCGTAAAAATTAAAGAACCAATTTAAAGAAATTTCTTTAATAAAAAATAGAATTAGATAAATAATAAATTTTTTTACTATATTTATTAAAATAAAGTGTATTGCACATTCTTCTTATTATAAAAGTATTTTTCATTCTTCTATTAAAATATACACTACATCGAACATTACTCCCATTTAAATTATTATCACTTCTTGAAACAGTCATTTTTAATAATTTTGACTATTAATGTGCCATCAAACAGGTGCTTCTTCCATCCACACTAAACCAACTCTCGTACGGGCTCTAGGCGGTTCATTCATTTGACCGTACACTAGAGCAACTTTTGATTTTCCAATAGTTTTTTCATTAATTACTCCGAATTCTTTCATTTCCATGTAAAGATCATTTCTCTCACGAGTACGCTTTCCCATTCCGCCAAATACGGATACACCGCCATGAGTTTTGGCAATGTTATTGATCAATTCCATAATAAGTACTGTTTTACCCATTCCAGTTCCGCCAAAGAGTTCAATCTTTCCTCCACGGCGATAAGGAGCTAAAAGATCTACTACTTTAATTCCGATTTTAAAAATGGATAATTTTGTGAGTTTATTATTCAAATATTAATGGTTGGTTCCTAGTGTGACTTAGTGTATGTGGTTGATGCCAAGTTGTGATGGAGAATTGAGAAGCATGCATAGGGCATGAAATAGTCACTAGTGATTGGTTTCCAAAACAACATTGATTAACATAACATAGTTGCCCTAAAAAACAAGTAATTTCAATTTGCCACAAATTCCATATGATTTTCCTTCACCAAGAAGCACATGTGAAAGTTACAAGCTGAGAATTGAGGTTCATATATGGCCACTATATCAAAAGTCAAATATATTTGTAGGAAAGCTTCAATTTTAAAAATAAAAATAATAACAACTTATTTTTTTGGGTGGACAAAATCTAGATTTAAATGAAAGGACTATGATGTATGGGCACATGGGACACAATACGATACAAAATACATCGATACATGAATTTTAAAATTTTATAAAATACGGGGACATGTCTATATATAAAATATAAAGTATTTTTTAAATAAATCGTAATGATATTTTATTGATATTAAAATATAAATTTTTTAATTATTTTTACTGTCTTATTTTAATTATATAAAATATTTTTTGACAATATATACTATTTCTAAATTTATTTTTAAATTTATTTCAAAAATATATGTTAAAAATAATATTGGACACACTGACACGTAATAGCATTTAGATATATCCAAGTGTGTTTAGAGTATTTTTTTTATTTTTTTATTAAGATACTATTGGATATACACGTGTCAAGCATGATAAATATTATGTTCGAAAAGTATCCAACACGTGAACACGACAATTCAACAAAATATCCATGCTTTATAACTAATTTATATATATAA
>NC_029775.3:8524001-8551660 GCF_000817695.3 Arachis duranensis
TGATAGTAAAAAATAATAATAGTTATTGATGATTTAAGTTGTCCAAGTGTAATGTTGACTTCTTTTTATTAAAAAATAATAAAAATTAAAAAAGAAATAGCATACAACGGAATTACAGAAACAAAACTTTTGAGCGCAGCGGGCTGCAGGGTTTTGGTGGAGGAGGGAGGGTTTTTGCAGCTTCCATTTCCAGCTTCACTACACATGAGATGAATCCCTGAAAAAAGTACACAGAAAAATTATGCATCATCACCGACGCTTCACCCACTTCTTCAACCTCTTTTGCACCAAGACTCCCCTGCGGACACTGCCCACTATAACCCCTTCCATGCACCTGCACCAACACCACCGCGCCCTTTCATTTTCTCCGCTGCACCGGCATCCACCTGATCCCACCCCCTCCCTCTTCAAGGACGACCCAATCGCATTCCTCTCCAACTCCTGGGTCGACAACTTCCGCCACCCCAACGCCACCGTCACCAACCTCTCCCCTTCCTTCCGCCGCCTCGACCTCTGGCTCCTCGCCTACCAGAAGGTCGTCGCCGACGACACCGGCTCCTACCTTCCCCGCTCCTCCGTCCCCTCCTCCGCCCTCAACGACCTCCTCTCCCTCCGTAACGCCGTCCTTGACCGCCGATTCCGATGGGGCCAGCGCCTCAAGTTCTTCATCAAGTCCCCCAAAGACACCACCGATTATGAATCCCTATCGAAGAGGAAAATTAAAGCCATATTAACCACCACACAACCGACCCCTTTTCAGGACAAGATTGTTCAGGAGGTGTTGCTTATGATCTTGGAGCCAATTTATGAGGCTCGGTTTTCTAGCAAGAGTTTTGCCTTTCGCCCCGGTAGGACTCCTCACACTGTGTTGAGGGTTATTAGGAGGAGTTTTGCGGGGTATTTATGGTATATGAAAGGTGATTTGAGTACCCTTTTGGATGGAATGAAGGTTGGAATGGTGGTCGGTGCTGTGATGAGGGATGTGAGGGATAAGCTTGTGGTTGATTTGATAAAGGACGCATTAGTTACTCCTGTCGTGAAGACCGAGGTTGAGAAGCCCCAGAAGAAGAAGAAGAGGAAGTACCAGAAGAAGAGGGTGTTGGCTGAGGATGAGCCTAAGCCTGATCCTTATTGGTTGGATACATTCTTCGGGTTTGCGCCCGAGGAGGCCGAGAAGGTTCCTAATTGGGGGCATTGTGGGATTCTTAGCCCGCTTCTGGTTAATGTTTGTTTGGATGAATTGGATAAGTGGATGGAAGGGAAGATTAAGGAGTTTTATGTTCCTTCTAAGAGTGATGTTATATGGAATAGCCCTGAAGGGGAGGCGGAGCAGGGTAACACGTCTTGGCCGGAGTTTGTGCCTACAAGTGGACCAGATAAGACAAGGAAGATGGATTATATAAGATATGGTGGTCATATCTTGGTTGGTGTTAGAGGGCCTAGGGCTGATGCAGCCTCGCTGAGGAAGCAGTTGATTGAGTTTTGTGATCAGAAGTACATGCTCAAGCTCGACAATGAGAGCCTTCCCATAGAACATATAACTAAAGGTATAATGTTTCTTGACCATGTGTTGTGTAGGAGAGTTGTTTATCCGACTCTTAGGTACACTGCCACCGGCGGTAAGATCATAAGTGAGAAGGGTGTAGGAACCCTTCTGTCAGTCACGGCGAGCTTGAAGCAATGCATCAAGCAGTTTAGAAAGTTGAACTTTCTCAAGGGAGATAGGGATCCAGATCCCCAACCTTGCTTTAGAATGTTCCACGCTACTCAAGCTCATACAAATGCTCAAATGAACAAGTTTTTGGGCACCATGGCTGAGTGGTATAGGTATGCAGATAATAGGAAAAAGATTGTGAACTTCTGCTCTTACATCGTGAGGGGCTCGCTTGCAAAGCTATATGCTGCAAAATACAAGCTCAGGTCACGAGCAAAAGTATACAAAATCGGTGCACGTAACCTGAGCCGCCCATTGAAGGAGAAGAAAGGGCAGTCTCCTGAGTATCAGAATTTGCTAAGGATGGGCCTTGCCGAGTCAATCGATGGGCTCAAATATACAAGGTTGTCTCTTGTACCGGAGGCAGATTATACTCCATTCCCTAGTAACTGGAGACCGGATCATGAAAAATCATTGCTGGAATATATAAAACTAGAGGATCCAAAGACATTGGAGGAGCAACAAAGCAGCATAAGGGAACAAGGTCTTGTTTCGCCACAAGATTACATTTCAATGCTTGTTTGGAATTACAAAAGGAGTACTCTTCCTAGGGATCAGCTCTCCTTTGTTAAGAGCGACGAAAGTACGGTGGGAAATCAACAGTTGTTGGTTGGCTCGAACCAGGATGAAGATGACCGCAAAAGCAATGAGGAAGAAAATGATGAAAATATGGATGCAGCACAAATGTAACAAAAGGTTTGTAATGTACTCACAAATCAATATTTTAGTTTAGCTTATGCTTTCTTTGATTACCCATACGTTCTTTCAATATATATTGGACATGCCGAGAGTTTGAGTCTTATTTTTGTTTCCTGCTATAATTTACATTACAAATTGACAATATTTTTAGCTACTGCCTCTCTCCGTTTGGTGCTAGTGATGGTATAACATACTTATGTATTGTTATGTTTGCCACTTTAATAAACTGTAGGATACTACCATGATCACTATCAATAAACCAATCTTTAGTCCAACTATGAGTTGTTGGCTACATGGAATTCTATTATGCTGTTCATCATAAACTCATGAATCACTACGTATTGTAGTTGTACACTGGACTTTCGAGTTTTGCGTCTCCTTCTTGTCATGTTAGCAGCATTGTCAGAATATCTGTTTGACTCAATTTTTGGTATTCTTGTAGAAAAAGTATAGGAACCAACGTTTAAGTAGTTAATATTAGCCATTTTTTTTCTTTATTGAAAAATTATTTTTTAACCCTCATTTTTGGAATATTTAGGGTTGGGGGTTAGAATTTAAGATTTAGGATTTAGAATTTCGAATTTAAGATTAAAAAAATAGCAGATATTAGCCGAAGAAAGTTGACAACTTAGTTAAACTTATTCTTATAACTTACTCATCAATGCCAAATGTTTTACCTGGCCTCTTACTTCAACAGTTCAACCTGTCTGAATGTCCAATAAACCCATCTTTCTTGTTTCAGGTTGATCTCTTCTTTCACCTTCTCACCGTTGATGCTTGCCTGACAAAGGATTAAACAAGAGTGAGGAGTTCTTTCGCGCTGGTATGACTTGGTACTCTGCCTGTGAAGTTCCAACACTGTGAGGATGAAGATAAAAATTTAATCACTTAGAAACACACAAAATCTTTCAGCATGCTGTTGTGGACTGCTTTTTTTAACGAGACCAGTCGATGGAGTATGCAACTTTCTGTGCAAGAACCATGTTGCTTTTTTTAACGAGACCGGAGGAAGGAGTATGCAACTTTCTGTGCAAGGACCATGTTCCTTATACGGGTAGATGCAAGTGATAAGGATACAGGAATTGAGCTGCAAAAGAATCGGTTGAAATACATGATAAAATTTTCTTGAAGTTGGTCATTTGTTCATATGTATTAGTCTTAAATTTTGGGTGTCTTCAACTCCTACTAGGAAGCAGAAGCATTACATATTTTGTTTTCATTAATTCCACCAAAAAATGGGGAAAGGTTGAGATAGCAAATTAGCAGTTTCACTTGGCTCTCAAATCATCAAGAAATTTTGAACACATTGTTTGTTAATATAACTTTAAAAAATAGAAGATAGTGGAACAAAAATAGTATGTGTTGGATCTGGGGCTACACAAATTTGCTTCTTTAATTCTTGTGAATTTTGGGATACACCAAAGCCTTGGATTAAGTTCTAAATTTCAATGGTGTGAGTAGAGGTAATGAAATCTGAACTTACTTACAAGCTCCTCACACCCTTTCCCAATGAGAAATCAAAATATTCAATCTCTTAACAAATTTGCTCAATGCCTGGCTACCTAAATCCTAGTAGTTGATGTCCGTAATTGTCTGATATTCCTTACAAAGTCTTGAATAAGAAAATTGAAATAAAGAGATCAATCACTAGTTCATGAGCAATATTTGTGATCCAATACATTGATGAATGAGAAAATAAATAAGACTAAGCCGAGAAGTATCCCAAGTTAGTTCTCTAGCTACCCTCTTCAATAAGCTCCAATGAATTGTGCTTCACCTGTCAATAATGTAAACAAAGGGTCAAAGGTTCCTACATTATGCATATGATGAAGCATTATAGATAAATCACAGTCACAAATGTACCTATTAAATATAAGCTGATAATTAGTGTCACCAAAATAGTAAATATACAAGCCCTCACACTAGCAACACTTGAGGTTGACCTACATACAACATAGGCAGTTTCATCAAATGAAATGAGAGTTATTCAATGACCAATGGATCAGTGAGGATCCCCAACATTCATAGGGAGTTGATCCACAGATTTGAACCATGTCCTAGCAAGCTTGCCGCTAAAACCATAGTCGCCAAAAAGGGCATCGGTCACGCCTTGGCCTTCAGTGCCCGGTAACCATGCTGCCACCAATGCGTCTATAGAAGAAACGTACGGTTCTATCACAATAGGTCTACCAGAAACAATGATAACCACACACTTAACATTCCCACAGACATTGTTGATTATATTTGGACCAGGATCCGTCATTGTCAATGTGGTGCTGTCACCAGCAGTCTCGGCGTAAGGAAGCTCACCAACAGCTACAATAGCATAATCAAAGTTGTTGGACTTTACAAATTCGCTATCCGGGTTCTCACGAAATACAACTTCAGTGCTTGGATCAACTGCTGATTTTATGGCACTAAGAATGGTTGTTCCTGTTTATGGAAAAGAAAAAGACTTTAAACTGTTTCTGGTTCCTCGGATGAGCCAAAACTTTTAGACATATCTTTAGTCGCTTACCGCTTGTGTCCATGTTGCCACTAAATCCTTGCCATTTGATTGTCCACCCGCCACATTGGTAACCCAAATTGTCAGCATGTGTACCAGCAACTAGAATTTTGGGAACATTCTTTGAAAGAGGCAGAAGTGGAGCACTTCCATTTTTCCCATTCTTAAGCAGCACAAGAGATTTTCTCACAGCTTCCCTTGCAAGATCCCTGTGTCCCTAGATACACAACAGGATCTTATCATTACAGAATATACATGCTTTTGTTGCCAAGTTTGTTACAACAAACTCCAATTTATGGTTGGGATGGTTTGAACTCTCACCTGACTTCCAAGCTGGTCGACTAAACTGAAATCGGCTAGAGGATTTTCAAAAAGACCCATGGTAAACTTGACAAGCAAAATTCTCGCCACAGCATCATCAATTCGGTCCATTGGAATGACATTGTTCTTGACCAAGAGATTAAGATCCTGAATGAACTCATCAAACTTGTACGGGACCATCACCTATAAGAGTAGTTAACAGAAAGAATGAGTTCTATAACTGGAATAACCCCAGAGCAGAAATTTAGTACTGCTGACAATTTGACCATAAAGAACAGACTAACCATATCAACACCGGCTTGAATGGAAGCTTGGACAGAGTACGTGTAGTTTGAATCCGGTGGCGATGTGATTTTGTCGATACCTTGCCAATCAGAGATGACAAATCCCTGATAAATAAAATAAACAAAAAAAATATTTAGTTAGTAAGCATCATGGGAATTGACGATGACATAAAAATGCAGTGTTAAGCAAATCAACAATAGAACATTCCTGATAATAGCACTATCATGCAAGATACACCTATTGCAATGTGTGTCAAATAGACTTCTCAAGGCTTCAAATCCAATATAAATTTTATAATAGATAAATAGAAGAAAGTAATAATCTAATATTGTTACTAGTAGATTGAAGATATTTCATATGCCTCCTCAAATAAGCATGACAGAAATATCAAATGGCGATTGAAATTTTCAAAGAAAAATGACATGAAAACATCTCAATGTGGATATAACAAATGATGATAAACACAACTAAGGCTTAAAAGTAGAAGGTTTAATATCAGTGAATGCTACACAATGTAACTTAATTATGTTGCTTTCCCAGATTTTTTTCTATCCATAATAGAGATATACAAGACAATATAGTAGTAGTGAAATTCACAAAAAAAGATTAGAAAGTAATCAGATCACCTTAAACTTAAGGGTGTTCTTTAGGAAGCCAGTGACTAGATCACGATTTGCATGCATCTTTACCCCGTTCCAACTGGAGTACGAAACCATCACTGTCGAGACCCCTTTGATAATGGAATCAGAATAGGCAGGCATATGAAGGCTAAGCAATCCATGCCAGTCAATCACAGTGTTGTTCTCATTAACTCCCTTGGTTGTACCGCCATCTCCAACAAAGTGCTTAGCACAAGCAGCTACCTTTGTCCTGCAAGGAATGTATAAACTTAATGAATGATAGAGGGAAAACAAATGAAAATTTTATTCATGCAACTACATCAAATACAACAACATCATATAATCCTGATTTTGCCTTCTTTTTCCACTCCTCGTTACTTGTTGCGTCCTAATCATCTTGCTTGATGTTAAAAAACAGTTCCATTAATATCTATAACCATGGCTGATTTGAACTCTGGAGCATTACCAAAACTATGCTCACTACTCTCAAGAACATCCTAAAAAGACTTTATTATCTAAATTAAGGTGAGATTATGAATGAGTATCAATTATTCAGAACCACATGGCTACCACAATGACAGATACAACACATCAACAACTTGCAGATACAGAGACAGAGACATACGATGGCTCTTTCGACACAACGTATAAGATTATTTCAAACATTAATTTCTTAAAGTTGAAACTTATTAGTTAATTATCACATTACAACATTAGTGATGCATAAGCACTAAACATGAAAATTATATAACTATGTACCATAATTCACCACCAGGCAAGGACAAAATTTTAGGAAATATGTTCATAAACACTTGAGGACAAATAAGGAAACACAGTCTTTCTTTTAAATGGATTTACTACGATTAATTTCTTACTTGCCACCAACATATGGAAATCCCTTCTTGGCATTGGCAGGGAGACTTCCTTGTAGACCAGGTATTATCTCTGTCATTTGTTCCACAATTTTAGGATCCTCACTGTAGCTTTCATAACACCGACCCCATCTTGGATCTCTACAAACCTACAAATAGTGTTCCAGAAGTTAAGTTATCAAAGGAAGAAATGTGAACACATTACGCCTAACAAGAATTTTTCCTACACAAGTTTATCATTAGACTCTTGCTTTTTATTTACCGCAATACATGGAGCAAAGACATAAGGAATTCCCGTCGCTCTGACTTCGAGAGCGGTTGCAGCTCCAATCTTTTGGGAAAGGTCAGGATCTCTGTTAGTCAAAGATTATTAGAACAGACAAGCGGTGGATGAACTAAATAAAGCATATAAGCAACCTAATGCATCAATAAAACACCATTAAGATTACAAACACAATGTTATTGACTTCTAAACCAAAGTATATTTCAGGCTAAATTCATTGATATCATAAGCAAATTTGTTTTAGTACCATCATTGCACAAGAATGATAGTTTGCTCATTGTGGCAACAAGATCCTTGAACCAGGTAAATCATTAAATATCAAGTTAAGTGCGAAAGTTCTATCGAAAGTTGTCTTGTAACATGCTGACAAATACACAATCAAAATCTCAACTTGCCTGGTACATCCAAGTCCAACATTATGGGGAAATATGGTAGCATTATAGACATTGTTGTGGCCATGAACAGCATCAATCCCATACATCATTGGAATACCCAATCGACTTGCCAGAGACCCTTTCTGAAATTCATTTATCATGTTAACCCAATCTTGAGCAGTAGCTTTTGGAAGTGGTTCACTTCCACCGCCACTTAATACACTCCCTGCAAGCAATTAAAAGAACCAGTTAATTGATAGTTCCTTAATAATGTCATCACTTCCTTTAATTTTGGAAACTTGCCTTTTTTTTTGTGAAGATCTTTTGTTAAAAAAAAGGCTAAAAAAATCCCAAAGTTTATCATTCACTAAAAAGATCAAACAGGAATAAAGGGGGCAGAGATCAAAGTGAAGTACAAGGCAAAGGAAGAAAATGTCAGAAAATCGGCAACTTTCTGATTTTTCAGGCTTCCCTTCCCCGCCAATAGAATCAGCATGCCATTTCTCATTTTGGTAATAAGTCCAGAGAGAGATTCTTAAGTATTCATATTTACAAGTAAATGCAGAAATGTTAACATCTATTATAAAATCTATAAAGAAATTGTCATGTTTAGTGAACTAAAATGTGAAAGAATGAAGACACTAAGTAACAAACACAGAAAAATTCCCTCAACATAAGTGACAAAAGTATGTATATGAATAGATATTGATATTGAAATTGTATGTTGCAATGTGATTGGATATGGGAGTGGGAAATTGGTGGAAATCACGGGAATGGAAGTTTATGAAAATAGGCCACATCATTCTAAAAATTTCCCAACCTATAAACAAGACAAGGAAATTATGTCATGCGAATATTTCCAAGACAGGACACAATCACCAACAAATCATATGGTTTAAAACATTCATTAAAAAAACATTCAAATACAATACTCATAAGAGGGGGGAAAACAAGCAATAAAACACTTTCCAAATATGCCCTTTAACTAGTTCTTACTTCTTACCAATGAAACTGTTTTTCATGACCTCAGCATTAGCAACACTCCTATCAATTTGAACCATTTGGCCAATCTTCTCCTCAAGAGTCATTCGATCAAGTAAGTCCTTAACACGAACTGCAACTGGTTGCTTTGGATCTTTGTACTTCATATACTCTCCTCCTTGTGCTTGTGCTTCACCAATTGAAACCAACCAACAACAACAACATAGCCACAAAGAAACCAGAAAACGAATCAATGCCCTATTCATCTTGTGAATTTCCCAGCTCTAGCTTCTTCACCTGCAGAAGCTGTCACAAGAGAGAAACAAACCAAATAAAGATTCAGTTATTATTATTATATTTGTTTATACCCCACTTGGATTCTAAGGGAAAAATGAAACGGGAACAGAGAAAGAAAAGCATATCCAATGAAATGGGTAGAAGAAAACTAAACCTCAATTACTTGAAGCAGCAGTTTTTTTTTTTTTGGATTATTTTAAGAAAAAAAGGAAATGTGAAAAAGGGTACATACAAAGTAGATAACCAATCAAAGATCAATCACACTTGTTCAAATTTGCAGCAGAAAATAGTTTCTACATAATAAAGGAACAATCAAAAGAAACAGCAATAACAGCACACTTTGAAGTTAAGTAGGTATGAGGGAAGATGTGTGTGTGTGTGTGAGAGAGAGAGAGAGAGAGAGAGAGAGAGAGAGAGAGAGAGAGAGAGAAAGCTCACAAGGAATGCAAAAATGGAGTCTTTTTATGAAAAAGTTTCAACTTTTGACGGAATGGTGAAATGGGGTGCTAAGAAAAAAAGCAAGAAACGGCAGAGTAGAGAGTGGAGAAGGTGAAAGGCGTGAGTGGGAGACACTTAACACTATTTGCGTCTGTGTTTGACGGTTTTATTTTTGTCTGTGAAATTTTGGAGGTTACTTTACTTAGCTGAGACTCAGAATAAGAATCACTTAAGAGGAAGAAAAAAAAAAAAAAAGTGATTGGCAATGGCGATGGTGATGGGAGTTGAGACATCATGTGGGTACGGGAAACTAGGATTAAAGGTCATTTTTTTTTCTTTTAATGAAATGTTTGAACAGTCACATAGTTATAAGTGTTTCATTATTTGAACATCAAAATCATCTGGATCATGAAATGACCCCATGATCTAAAAGTAACGACTTTTTAATATTTTGATGATCGTTATAGAATTTAAGTATTTAACTCTTATGCATTATGAGTGTGAAGTCACTTTATATTTACTTCCAATCAATCAAATTCTACCGAGTAAATGCTGAAATTCATTTTTAAGAGAGTAAAATATTTTTTTGTGTTTAATATTTGGAGTAAGTCCTAAACTTATTTCTAACGTTTTAATCGTTTTATTTAAGTCCTAACGTTTCAAAATTGACTCAATGTTGTCCTATCATTAGGGAGTATGTTAACAGAATTGATGACAGGACAAAATTAAGACGATTTTGAAACGTTAGGAACTTAAATAGAACAAAAACGTTATCTTTCAATTATATTTATTTTTTACTGTATATAATATTCAATTATTTTTTAATCACATCAGTAAATTACACTTAATCACACTACTTTCATTCTAAATAATTTTTTTATATTTTTATATTAACTTATAACTTTAAGTATAAAATTATAAAAAAATAAATTTATTTAGAATGAAAATAATGTAATTAAGTGTAATTTATTTAGATGTGATTAAAAAATAATTGAATATTATGTATAGTAAAAAAATTGATATTATTAAATGATAAAATTAAAATTTATTTATATATATAGTTTTTGTACCTAACGTTTTAATCGTCTTAAGTTCTTAACGTTTTAAAATTGACTCAATGTTATCCTGCCATCAGGAGATTCGTTAACAGAATTGACGGTGGACAAAATTGAGATGATTTTGAAACGTTAGAGACTTAAATAGTACGAAAACGTTGTTTGAATGAGTTTTTTAAAAAAAAATTGAATTTTTTTAAATTAAAAAAAATAAAAGTAATTTTATGTTGGAATATCTCATACAAAAAGATATTTTTATTTATCAATTATGTGCTTATTTGAGTACTATTAAATTGATGAAAAAAGATATTTTTCAGTGAAAAAATTATTTTTTTTTATTTTTAGCGTGTTTGATAAATTTTTAATAGTAAAAATAAAAATATTAGAAAAATAAAAATATATTTTTCTAGAAGCTATAATTTACATTTTTTTTCTTAAAAAAGATATTTTTTACATAATAAATAAACAAAAAAATATTTTTATATTGTTATACCCAAACATAGTTGATAAATAAAAAAATTTTCTTTCATGAGATATCCAAACATAAGTTACTTTTACTTTTTTTAATATCTTTTAAAAAATAACTAAAAAAATATTTTCTTATAAACTCACTCAAATAAGTTTCTTATATGTTAAGATACAACAATATAAAAGTATTGATTTATTTATTTATTATCTAAAAAATATCCTTTTTTTAGAGAAAAAATCTTTTAAAAAAAATGTAAGTCAGTTTAGATGGACTTTTGAAAAAAATACTTATTTTTGTTATTTTTTTAGTAGACAAAAATTATTTTGCATTTAGATAGGCTTTTTTAAAAAAATTTCAAGTGTTAAAAATGTCTTTTGTTTTTTATTTTTTTAAAAGTAAGCTATTATTAGCATTTAGAAAAAGTAAATAATTTTATTTTTTAATAAAAGTACTTTTTTAAAAGAAATATCTAAATAAGTTTTAAATTGAATAAAAATATTTTATTAAAAAAAGCTAATTCAAACCAACACGTAAATTATAACTTCTCAAAAAAGATATTTTTTTATTTTTCTAGTATTTTTATTATTAAAAATTTGTCAACTACACTTAAAAAAAAACTATTAAAACGAAATATTTTTCATCAATTTAATAACACTCAAACAATCACTTTATAATAAATTACTTTATGTTAAATGGCTGATTTTAAAAGTGAGAGAGAGTAATCCATCTTGAACATAATTTCCTATAAATTAATTAAGAATCTTGATAACAAGTGTATTCAGAAATAAAAAAATGTACTGAATATATATTTTTAAAAAGTACTCTTTAATTATATCCATAAATTAATAGGTACCGGTGATTTCATGTTATTTTCTAAATTTGACAGCCAGAAAATTTAAAAATAAAAATATCACACTGTAAGTGCAGTGAAGAAAAATTAAGACATATAGTTGAAGATCTTTCAAATTCTAATAGTGTTCTTAAGTTTGCAAAAAATGTATAAAAAGTCCATGAACTTGATTAAAATCTTAATTATTCAACTTCTCTAATATCATCAATTGTTAGGTGAAGTACTTATTACTAGACAATAGTATAATTAAACCTTATTTTCTTACATTTATCTTTTTTAAGATTGTATCTAGCTAGTAACATTGCTACAACAAGAAATTGATTTCAAAATAACTTTGATTACCCACATAAATCTGAGTTAGAATGAATAGCTTTACACTTGCCTAAACCCTTGACTTCTTTTGTGGTTTTAGTCCTGAAAAGTTCTTTTGTTGTGAAGCACTAATAGCTTTATTTAGTTGATCCATAAACATAGACAAACAAATCGGGAAAAGGCAGATTCTTTAAGACAAAAAAATAAGGGCCATATTTTTGTCAAAAGGTTACTCTTGAAGAAAAATAAAACAAAGATAAGGATTATGATATGATATCATGTAAAAGATTTGGATGGCTACTGTGGTGGGATACCATAATCAAAAGTATAGAACATGCAAAGTATATATATATCTTCGTTAATGAACAAAAAATTACTAGCTTTTCTGTTGAAATTTTAGTTAGAGAATCGGATTCTCCCTTATTTTCATTCCAACATTTCATTATTTTGTTCAGAGTTCACCCTTTTCTGACCTTTGTTTGGCAGTAGGCTCACACTATTCATTTATTTGTTATGGATTATGAATTCTTAAATCACAACAAATTTCTAAAACTATATGCCATGTAATGCTTAAATGTTTGAACTGACAATTGGATTGTTTGCATTTTAAATTATTAACAATTTCAAAGTTGCTTTTATATTAATAATATTCACGATTTATATTATTATTTTATTAGTTTTTGGCTTTTCTTTAAATAAAAATAGTTGCATCACACACCTAAATTGTAAAAAACAAGGCAAAATTATAAATTATTTGTGTGTCTGTGATAACCAAAAAGAGAAGAGGGAGGAGGGAGTTTCTCGTGCCGTTGTACTCTATGCCAACCGAAACATATATCTATCGAGCAATGCTAGGGGCCAGCAACTTTTGTGATTGTTAGCCATCAACTAGCCATAAAAGATGATTTGATGGTGTGAGATTGGTGTGAGAATTCATCCAATGGCTCACCTTTCTCTGCTGGTTACATACTGGCCAAAATTCAATAGAATTGCTGGCCCCCTAGACTTTTCCATATCTATAATCTATGTGTCGTATTATAAGGTTATTTTTTTTGTGGTTATGAAAGTAAAAATAGTGATATATTTTAATATTATAATTTTTGGTATTTTTTAAAATTGTGAAAAGTATATTAGAGAGTTCGATTTCTATACCTCAAATTTTTTATTTTTTATTTTTAGCACAAATCAGATGGTCCGATTTGTGTACCTCTAATAAATTAAACGGTCTAATTTTTACTTTTCTAATTAACCGATTCTATATTTGAGAATAACACCCCAACAATCCACATTTTTAAAAAACACCATTACTACTCTAATATTAAAAATAGAGTAAATATCCCATCCGTCCCTAATAATTACCTTAAAAGGACTACAAGGCTCTTGACACAAAAAAATACCCAATTCGATTATTGCTCTTTTTTTTTTGGACTGATTAGTCTCTGTGCCAAAAAAAAACAACATTAATTTTTTTTGGTTTGGCACAGGAGCTAATCAGTCCCATAAAAATAAAGCTCAAGAGTCGAGTTAAGTATTTTTTTTTTGTCAAAAATTTCATTATTTTTTGAGGTAATTATCATAGATTGTTTAAAATTTTTCCTCTTAAAAATAAAAAGTTCAGCAACGTGAAGAGCTTTATGAGATTACTAGCACGAAGGTAAGACAGTGTACGGGATCATTGTTTTTTCAAAATTTTCAAATAAAAAATATTAGAATATAGAAATGCATATGTTATATTAATATTCAAATAATAAAAAAAATTATTACTATGTTAAATATTAAAATAGAATCACAGGATATAACAATTATTTAGATTAGAAAATAGTTAAGTATTTTTTCATGATTAAGATTTGATATCAAAATCAAAATTATTCCTATTTTTTTTATTAAAATCATCTTCAACGTTCAAAAGTGCTTTAAAATCATCATTCTCACATAAAATATTAATTATATGATCATTTTGTCCTTGATAAAATATTCTTTTCTACCCACTAACCAGTTCCACTATCATCTTTATCTGTTCATTACCATCATCATTACAAAAGTCCCTCCCTCCTCCAAACCTCTCAAAAGCTACTGCAATAACAACAAATCACATAACACTATTTTTTTCTGTACTTTGTACCAAGACAAATCAAATACACAATATTTTTCTCTGCAATAACAAAACACAAAAGCTACTAGAAGTTGATGGAGAACTTCCCCTCAAAACAAATTCTAGAACACCCAACACCAACTTCTCCTCACCCATGGAGCACTAAAGCCGATGGCTTTACTCTTGCTGGAGTCCTCCTAGAAACAACCGGATTTGATACTTAATGCGTGTGCCTTCGAAGAAGCAGAACAGAGAGAATCAAAATGCAGAAGGGGGGAAGAGAAAGAGAGGAATCTGAGAAGGAGAAGAGGTTTAGCAAGACGATGTTGGCGACGAGCAAGACCATCGTTGTCGTTGTCGAACTAAGAAGAAGGGAATGGCGAGAGAGAGAGGCCGAGTTTGAAGGGAAAGTTTGGATATGAATTTTGGCTTTCTTCGAGACATTGTTATTGAAACCGTACCATCAAAGACTGCAATCTTTAGTGACGACAACAAGTGCGAAAGAGTTGATGGACCTTGGCGGTGGCGACGAGCTCAGAAAATGAAAGAGAAAGAAAGAGAGAGAAAGGGGTAGGGTAAGACTGGAGATCTTGATGCCGAGCTCCTCAATGTTCTCCGGTACAACGACGGCAACTAGGGGACGGAGGTGAGTGGCATGGTGGGAGAGTGAGCGGTGGTTGTTGTGGAAAGGGAAGTGAAGGGAGGGTTTGGTGAAATTGAAGGGTTTTTTAAATTGGGAATTTGAGGGTGAAAAGTGATGAGTTAAACGAAAGTAGAAGATGAAGAAGAATTTAAGGTTAAGGGTATTTTAGTAAGAAAACTAAGAAAATGATGATTTTATAATGTTTTTGAACATTAAGGATATTTTAATAAAAAAAAGATCGGAAATAATTTTGATTTTAACCACAAACCTTAGGACCGAAAAATGTACTTAACCCTTAATATTATAACTTAAAAAAACACCATGCTAATTTGATTGTTAATATAAACGAAGGAAAAAGATAACCAAAGACTTCACATTTTTTACAACTATTCATACCATAAAACAAAAATACCTAGATTAACTAACAACTTCACATACTATACATATTTTAAGTTTTTTAGTATGAAGAAGTCTAGGTTCTAAAATGTAATATCTACCTCAAAAGTACTATCACAAAGTTTCAAATCCCCTAAATCATTATCTTCTAGTTACATAAACTCGAATTAAATTATCTTCTTTAGAAACCATCTCAAAAACACAGAAATATGTGGTTTTAAGTTTATGCATTTTCATAAAATCTTTTCACTTAGGACCAATTTTATATTTCTGTTCTCTGTTTTTACTTTTCAGTACATTCATTCTAAAGCTTTTAGTATTCTTTGAGGGTTTAACAACCAACTTTCACTGCTTTGATCCTCCAGTATAAAGTAGTAATTTAGCAAAGTGATACGAGATATATTGTGTAAAAAAAATAATTAGTCTATAAAAAATAAAGTAACAAATAATTATGAAATTACAGTTATAAAAACTTACAAATCAATCAGTTTTGATGTCATATTTAGTTAAGGTCATGTAGTCATATAGAACGATATATCTGTTTAACAATTATTTTTTTAGTATGATTTCAATGATAATTTATAAAAAAATATCAAACTAAAATGACAACAATGAAAATTGTAAAATGATGTTATCCATAATATCCCAAAATACAAAGTAGTTCCTTTATTCAATACACTTTGCTTGTAACATACTTATCTATCAATGATTTTATAAAAACAATGATAAAATCAAGAACATATATAACATCATATTATGGAATTAAATCAGAAAAAATCAACATATTCTTTGTTTTTTTTTTGTTGATGTGTTTTTCACGATTCTTTCATTTGTATTTTTTTTCTATAATCCCTGGAAATTAAATTAAAAATTAAATGTTCAATAAAAGAATATAATATGCATAATGAAACTCAGTATACCAACTCAACCTTTAGAAATCTGGTGGCTGACTTAAAGATAAAGTACCAATTCATATCGGTAGAACATCCTTAAGCCAATGGCCAAGGTGAAGCTGCTAACAAAGCCATACTGGCGGGTTGAAGTGCCGATTGCAAAAAGCAAAAGGAGCATGGGCAGACGAGCTCCCTCAAGTTCTATGGGCATATCGGACAACTCCTCATTCCACAACAGGGGAGTCACCTTTCCGACTTGCTTACGGAATAGAAGCCATGATCCCTATAGAAATTGTTGAAGAATCACCTAAGGTTATATTATACAATGAAAGAGCCAATACCCGTGCACAAAAAGAAGAACTCGATCTGCTTCCAGAAGTTCGAGAACGAGCTCGGATTAGAGAAGAGGCATTAAAACAAAAGATGACCTTAAGGTACAACTAAAAGGTTATCAAAAGAAGCTTCATCACCAATGACCTCATGCTGATCTGAAATGATATCAGAGTTCAGAAGCTAGGCGAAAGGAAGCTAGCAGCAAATTGGAAGGGACCTTACAAAATTGATGAAATCTTAGAAAAAAGTTACTATAAAATGTTCGACTTCCAAACACGGGAGCTCCCGAGGTCATGGCATGAGAGTAACCTAAAGAAATACTATAGTTAGGAGGTAAGCTTTGTTTCTTGGTGTACACTTTTTTCAACCTTAAGATTTTTTTTTCCTAATGAAGGATTTTTTCTAAAGGGGGAGGGGTGTTTTAACGAGGCACCAAAGCAAGGGTTAAGGGTATTTAAACCCTTAGTAAGTAGGCTTATGTAAGGAATTTTTCGGATATTCATGAAATTCTCACTTTTCTTCTAAAGGTTTCTATTAAAAGCGCATTAATTTAAGCTCGACAAACCGCAAAAATCATTGTCCAACCTAAAATGGTCGACAAGATGAAGCGACGAGAAATTAAACAAATTAATGTAAGAAGTTATATAAACAACTCGTGAAAATTGACCTCAATTATAAGGCAGATAAAAATGAAGTGTAGAAGTAACTTAGCAAAGTCCGGCTGCATGAAGTCAAAATCTAAAAAGGAAATCCATACAAATAAGTCCATTATTTGAGTTTCAACAAAGAAACAGCGTTCAAAAAGACATTAAGATACAACCAAAAATATTAAGGTGTACCAATTTCGTCTTCCTAACAAAAACTTAACCCACTTATCAGAGGGGAAGAAAAGCTCTTTAACGATCGAAAGTAGCTTGAATACAAAAAAAGTTGTTAGAAATACAACTATAACTGAAATAAAATGTTCAAAGAGCTACTAGCTACAAAAATAAAATGTTCAAAGACCCACAAGTCGGGCCATCTCAAACATAACCAGATAAAAGGAAAAACTATGAAGTAAAGCTAAATAACGGATTAAGGGCTTCCCCGATATTGGCATCTTCACATCGGACACGAGGGGTAGGAGGATGCACCGAGATCGGGACAACAGGGAGACCCGATGGCAAAGAAGGGGTTTCAGCATTTACGACCTTAGGCCGAACCTCTGGAATCCGGGAAGCTTGTCCAGCTTGAGACTTTGGGTCACGCACAAGATCCTCCTCATCATCCTCCGGGGTCGGGACGATCTTCCCATCAACTACTATATTGTCTTGACTAAATAAGGAGAGGTCGACCCCAAGAGCCAGGACCTGAACTTGAGTCTTCAAATTTTCAAACACTTCATCCATCCCAGTAACCACAGATCCTTGGAGAGAAGCATATTCCTCCCTAACAGTCTTCAATTCCTCTTGAAGGTCTAGTTTCTCTCCATAGACCCGAGTATAACTTTCCTCCGTCCTCTTCTTTATTCTTTTTGCCATAGTCGCAGAAGCCTCAACAGCCTTTACCCGAGCCCGAGCTGTCTCCAGGTCGGATTTCAGTCTGACCTTCTCTTCCTCCAACTAATCTTTTAACACCTTTAGCCTTTCCACTTCGGCTCGGACAGCTTCAAGAAAACTTTGTGTGGCATTAATATGAGTCTTTCTCAACTCCTTAGACAAAGAAGTACACACTCCCGCCAGTCGAATGCCGTTGCGGGTCATAAGGTTGAAATGGTTTTGAATAGCCACATCATCCATACTGATGCGGCTATGAGGAAGGATATTCCTTTCGCTCCAAGCAAATCTGTCAAATCCTTTATCGTAAATACTTACCTCCTCAGAAGTATTTTGTTTCTTGAGACGAAGTCCTGAAGAAGACGAAGAAGATAGAGCAACAAGACTCTCTAGAGGAGGGTCAAGAGGGATCATACGACTTCTTAGGGTAGGAATGATCTTCTTTTGAGTTGAAGAATTTGAATTCGACTTCTTAGGGGAAGATTGGGAGGAATTTCCCCCGGCTTTTTTGTCCTGAAGACCTCGGGCTACTACCATCTTATGAGTTTGGCGCAAATGTTTCATCGCCTCATTTTTAGGAGCCATGGTCTCTGCAAAACAAAGACAAGCACATGAGAAAAAACAGAAAACAATTAAAGAGTCATAAAAGTTAAAGGTCGGGAAACTACCTAGCTCAGACCGAAACTGACTATGGTCTCCTAAGAATCTTTTGGTGTCCAAGTGACGAGCCTGGCCCCACTCTTCCAACACGTTCACAAAACTTCTTTCAATCTCATATAAGTCATCTACTTCATACCTAGCTATTATCGGTTTCTCCTCTCAATACAACGAGAAAGAAGACTCATTATTGTCATCTAAAAAGAAAGGCTGTGCACCCTCAACTGCTCAGATTTTAAAGAAATAATTTTTAAAGTCATGAAAAGAGTCATCAAAAATAGAAAAAAATTTTCTACCTTAAACGGCGCAAAAAGAAAACCAGGAAGACTTCCCTTTCGACGACCGGGCTTGGTCAACATAAAATGGTGAAAAAAGATCTTAGTAGAAGGTTGGACATCAAGCTCCCGACATAAAGCTGGAAGATTTTCAAGAAAGCCCAAGAGTTCGGATGAAGTTGAGAAGGGGCCATATTACAAGCCCAAAGAATATTTGTCTCAAAATTAGTAAAGGGGAGTGAGATGCCTAATTTGAAGAATCAGTCATAGGCATGGAAAAAGGACGCTTCGACTTATCTAAAGGAGGGAAACATACTCTTTATTCGGATCGGGTACTATCAACTCGTAATTCCTCTCGTCCTTTCTATTGTCGCATATCCTATGATGCCTATAGAAAACATCAATATACTCTTTATCTAACATGGGGACACAAGAAAGAACCGGAGTATCTACCCAATTTAAGAGACCAAGGGAAAATTTGGTAGACATATTGAGAACAATAGAGCACAATATAAAAGCTACACCTACAAATGCAGAATAAAAAGTCGTTACTAAAAAGAGCTCGGACGTTGTCCAAAATAGGTCGGGCAAAAACAAATAAAACCAATCAACTCAGTTTCCAAGCTCTTCTACATACAGAAAGCATCAAAATGGTGTCTCTCCAGTAACGACATCATCACATAGTAGCGACACCATTGAGGGCAATACGACAACAAACAACAAAATAATTACAGTTATAGTTCTACAAAATCTCAGAAATTCCCAAATAACCAACAGCGATTCAATCAACAAAAAGTGATTTCAAAAGAAGTTTTCAGACAAAACGGCGGTAGTCAACGACTTTCTCAAAAAAAAAAGTTTCAAAGAAAATAACTAAGACTGCCGCCGAAATCCAAATATCAACAAACAAAGAGCCCATTGTTAACATTACTATTCGAAATCCATTCAAGATAGCCACACCTTTATGAAATGTTGGAAGGAAGAGGGGCGCGTCAAAGCCGCAAATCACTAACATTCCTCTCCACAAGGCAAGATCTTCAAAAGATGAAGAAATCTTTGAATTAACAGAGACCAAAAAAAGAAAGATTCTTGCGAAGACGCTTTTATAAGAGACAAGGGAGAAAATGACCTCTTAACTCCTCTTTAAAAACGTGTGCGGATCCCAAAAAAATTGCCGTGCAACATCCGCCTTGCAATAAAGGAAGCAACGTTCAAATTTTTGAAAAACACGTCGAGTACCCAACGTCAAAGCCAAGGCCACGAGTTGTTTGAGCTCGACCTCTTGAAAGCTCAGGACTCAAACAGGGAAACTGTTCATACCCTGTCCCAAACAAATAAAGCGAGGCCTAACAAGGATAAGGGATCCAATTCATAAAGGAGGCCCACTCGGCCTCTTTAAAGAGGTCGGACGTGCCAACAAAGGACCGGTTTACTTCTCCAAGTGAGTTAATCATCTCCTTGAATCTCTCATACTATTGCTATCTCCCCTAAAAGATAGACTCCAACAAATTCGCAAGATAAGGGGAATAGTTATCCACCAATGAAGGTGGAACTACTCTAACAAAGGTGGTTGACACTCTACTACAAATATCTTGACACCCTTCAGATATAATTTACGTTCTAATCTATTAAAAACCTGCCGAAAGCCCTTACTGATTTAAGTATCAGAGTCTTTTGCAGGTACTACGCCTACCTCCTCACGAGGAACTCGGATGGCGGCACTTCAGTGTAAAAAAAAGTCGAATGCTGCCTCATAAGAAATTTTTGGATCACATGTTCGGATCCAAATCAACATTTTAAGTAATTTACATTAATGTTAATAATGAAGGAATAATTAAGAAAGATTTAAAAAATAGAATTCTGAGATTGACTCAGGTACACATTAGACTTAATAATAGAGATTAATTGAAAAAGATAAAAAGAGAAAAATAATAAGAAGATTGAATTGACGGATATATCACATGTTGTTTACTTTTTTTTTCTCCATTTTCGCTGTTAACTACAAAAATATGAAAAAAATTTATATTTTACTAGAAATGTGTGTGAAAAATTGAGAATAAATAATTTAAGGGTGCGTTTAATTTATATTTATATTTTTTATTTTTATTTTTAGTATTTTTTATTTGCAAAAATTTATGAAAAAAATACGAGATAAAAATAAAAAGCAAGATTTATTATATTTATTGTTCTGTTTTTTTTTCATAATAAATGAAATAATAATTTTCTTAAAGAAGGATTATTAGATGGAGGCCAAAGTAGTTGAAAATGAAAATTATTGAAACTATATATTGAGTGTGTATTCCTCTTTTTATTTATTAATGCATAATATTATCTACGTACAACTTCTTTTATTTTTTAAATTAGTAAAACAAACCCTTAGCTTTAAACATTTTAAACCTTGATTGATAGATCTACTGGGATACTCTGTTCATGCCTAAAAACATTTTCAGGATCCACTTTTCTCTTTATTTTCACAAGACTTTTGAAGTTATTAATTCCGTAATACACGTTACCCCATGCAGCTGCCTCTGTAAAGTTTGTGGCATTCTTCTTGTTCACTCCCAAATCTAGATCTCTGTAGTTCACATATGCTGCCCTGCTTTGAGTATCCACAGGAGGGGTCATGTACTTGTAAATCTCCCTAATCCAATCTAAATGCTTTGATACATCCTCAGATGCATTATGCCACGAAGTTAAGTATTCAACCAGATAATAGTATTCTAATCTATAAAAAAATGGCGAATCATAAACACTGTGATCCAACAATGCTCCACCCAATGGGTTCTAAATTAGTAAGGGATCATCTTCTTGAAGCAACCTTTTTGATAACTCTTTAAATGCGCCTACTTGACCTGAAAAAATATCTGACTTGCCTTTGAAGTAGTTTTGGAATGTTGATTTTCCTTGAAGCAGGACATTAGGGTTTGTATCATTAGGGTAGCCAGCAATATAGAGCACAGATTTGATCCAACTCATTTCCAAACAATCTTTTTCCGTCAAACCTAACTTTGGGAAGTTCTGTTGCATAACTTTGAGGAGTCTATTTGCATCACCTTCGTTTGTTGTAAAAATACAAATACAAACATTAAATACAATACAATTTGATGTTTTATATTAGATATATAACTATTAATATATTTTACCTTATATTTTAAACTTTTAAAATAAGTAGTATCATGATACGGGATCAAAACTTTTATGACTTAAAAATTTAGAGTTCAACTCTTCTTTATTTTAAAAGATTCAGAATTTTAGTATAAGATTGGAAAAAAAAAAGAAAAGAGACAATTTATACTTTAAGTGTTAAAAAATTTTTTTCCTATCTAAGATATGCTAGATATATAATATTTTATCTAACAATTTTCAATTATCAACTTCACGTGAAATTAAATGCACTTGAATTTTCATCTTATAGAAAACATTGAAATGGGGATGCATTGCACATTTTAAAGAGACTCACCGAGAAAGAGGGCATTGTAGGAGGTTGAGATGGTTCTCCCAGTTTTGTTGGCAGCACTAACTGGTTGAAAGATGACTCTTATGAAAAGATCATTGTCAATAACGGATGGAGCCACATCTTGCCACTGGTTAAAAATTTCTTCTGCGCCTTGTTCTGTTGTCTTGCTAACTGTAAACACGGTCACAGATTTTGGCACAGGAACAAGCTTTATCTTCCACCAAAGAATGATCCCGAAGTTTCCACCTCCACCTCCTCTAATGGCCCAAAATGGGATTTCTCCCATGGTTTCCCTGTCAAGTAATCTACCTTTGGCATCAACTAGTTTTGCGTCGAGGACGTTGTCGGCTGCAAGCCCATACTTCCTTGCCAAGGTTCCGAATCCACCTCCCGCAATGTGCCCTCCAACACCTATGCTTGTGCATATGCCTCCAGGGAATCCATGAACTGCACTTTTTTCTGATATTCTATAATAAACTTCTCCGATTGTGGCTCCGGCTTGAACCCAGGCACTATTATCTGTTATGTTTACATTGATTGTACGAAGCTTAGCCAAATCAATGATTATGAAAGGAGTTTCAATCTCAGAAACATATGAGACTCCTTCATAGTCATGGCCGCCACTTCGTATTCTCATGTGAATACCCAATTTGTTTGAGCAAATAACTGCAGCTTGGACATGTGATTCATTCAAAGGTGTGAATATAAACTCTGGTTTTGGCGTTGAAGGTGTCAAATACCTTAGGTTTTGTGCTGTGGAATCAAGAGGGCTAGTAAATAATGATTCGTTTTTTCTCGTGATAATTATTGTAGAAAATTGTGTTGGATTACCTGAAAAATATGAGCTTAGACATTGGGTAAAATTTTCTTCGATTGAAGCTGAATCTATCAATAAAACTGATAACAAAAGCACTATAATTGACAAGTATGAAGAACTTGGTGATGATACCATGGTTTTATGATCGAACATCTCAGATGTTATGTCTATGATTCTAATTCTAATATATAGTACAACGTAAGTACCAATTCATAGAATTAATGAAATAATTTTAAATAAAAGAATAAACAAAACTATTCTCTTAAAGTCTTATTATAAAATAATAAATTATTTCTTTATTTGAAAATTAGAAAGATATTTAATAGAATTGACTAAAAGGATATAATATATATGACGAATCATATCCTCACTTTAGAACGTGTTAATTGAGTAGAATCATCACAGAACAAAATTCAAATTTGATTGAATTAAGCATTCAATCATATCGCTTTAATTAATTATAGTATATATTCATACTAATTATTTAGTAATAAATCACAATAGATTTACCTTCGTAACTTTTTATGTTTTTATTTCTTTTTTATCACTATAAAACTAATAACTATATAATTTTTATACACTTTTTTTTATTTTTTGTTTTTATTCTTCTTTTAGTTATTAATTTTATTTATTTTATTTCACAATTTCGTATATATGCTCAAATTATGCGACTTATTTTTTAAAACAAAGATGGTTCTATTGAAAAATATTATTTTAAATAATTTTATTGAAGTTAAAAATTAAAAGAAAGATAATGAAAAAATTATATTATAATTTGACTATTTTTTATTTGTATTTAATATTTATAATTATTATTTTTTTGTTAATGTTAATGAATTTTATTTTTTTTTAAAAAAGAAAAGAGTCAAGCGGGCTAGCCCACCAATCTGTCATAAAGCAAGGTAGGCTAGCATTTTAAATCCATTTTAGTTGGCAGAGCGGGCCGACCTGTCCCATGTATTGTGCGGGCCGAGATGAGCCGGAGCAGGTTAGAGCGGGTCGGCTCGCTTTGACACCCCTAAACAAAGGAGGTTGACATTCTACTTATCTACTACAAATACCTTGACACTTCACAGCAGGTATAATTTAAGTAACTCTCGAAACAGATGTGTTAAGATCTTTTTTGTTTTTTGTTTTTTTTTTTTACTAAAATTATGAGTGAGACTCGAATTCGCGATATATAAGATTTGTTTTTAAAAAAATTGATTTTGAATTTGATGTACATTAGTGTTAATAATGAGGGAATAATTAAGAAAGATTTTAAAATAGAATTCTGAAATTGACTCAGATGCACATTAGAATTAATAATGGGAATTAATTGAAAAAGATAAAAGGAGAAAAAGAATGAGAAGATTGGATTGATAAATATATAAGAAGTTTGTTACTTTATTTTTTTTATTTTTCGCTGTTAACAACTACAAAAATATGAAAAAATTTCTATATTTTACTGGAACGGTGTATGTAAAAAATTGAGAATAAATAATTTAAGAGTGCGTTTAATTTGTATTTTTATTTTTTTTCGGTTTTAGTATTTTCTGGTTATAAAAATTTATAAAAAAAACACGAAATAAAAATAAAAAGCAAGATTTTAGTATATTCGTTGTTCTCTTTTTTCTTCATAATAAATGGAATAACTTTTAATTTTCTTAAAGAAGGATTAGTAGATGGAGACCAAAGTAGTTGGAAATGAAAATTATTGGGACTATATATTGAGTGTGTATTCCTCTTTTTATTTATTAATGCATAGTATTATGTATGTATAACTTTTTTTATTTTTTAAAATAGTAAAACAAACCCTTGAAACATTTTAAACCTTGATCGATAGATCTATTGGGATACTCTGTTCATGCCTAAAAATATTTTCAGGATCCACTTTTTTCTTTATTTTCACAAGACTTTTAAAGTTAACTCCGTAATATACGTTACCCCATGCTGCTGCTTCTTTAAAGTTTGTGGCATTCTTCTTGTTCACTCCCAAATCCAGATCTCTATAGTTCACATATGCTACCCTTCTTTGGTCATCCACAGCAGGGGTCATGTACTTGTAAATCTCCCTGATCCAATCTAAATGTTTTGATACATCCTCAGATGCATTATGCCACAAAGTTAAGTACTCAACCATATAATAGAAATCTGATCTAAAAGGAAATGGCGTATCATAAAAATTGAAATCCCACATTGCTCCACCCAATGGGTTCCAAATCATTAAGGGATTATCTTCTTGAAGCAACCTTCTTGATAACTCTTGAAACGCGCCTACTGGAGTTGTAAAAATATCTGACTTGCCTTTGAAGTAGTTTTGGAATGTTGATTTTCCTTGAAGCAAGACATTAGGGTTTGTATCATTAGGGTAGCCAGCAATATAGAGCACAGATTTGATCCAACTCATTTCCAAGCAATCTTTTTCCGTCAAACCTAACTCTGGAAAGTCCTTTTGCATAACTTTGAGGAGTCTATTTGTATCACCTACGTTTGTTATAAAAATACAAATACAAACATTAAATACAATATAATTTGATGTTTTATATTAAATATATAACTATTTATATATTTTACCTTATATTTTAAACTTTTAGAGTAAGTAGTATCATGATACTAGATCAAAATTTTTGTGACTTAAAAATTTAGATTTCAACTCTTTTTATTCTAAAAGATACAGAATTTCAGTATAAGATTGAAAAAAAAAGAGATAGTTTACACTTTAAGTGTTAAAATAAAATCTCTCCTATATAAAATATGCTAGATATATAACGATTTGTCTAACAGTTTTTAATTATCAACTTCACCTGTAGTTGATTGCATATGAATTTTCATTTTATAGAAAACATTGAAATGGGGATGCATTGCACATTTTAAAGAGACTCACCGAGAAAGAGGGCATTATAGGAAGTTGAGATGATTCTCCCA
Organism: Arachis duranensis; assembly: GCF_000817695.3. Classification (NCBI taxonomy): domain Eukaryota; kingdom Viridiplantae; phylum Streptophyta; class Magnoliopsida; order Fabales; family Fabaceae; genus Arachis; species Arachis duranensis. The sequence continues at coordinate 8,550,083 of NC_029775.3, forward strand.
GTTTTATTGGCAGCACTAACTGGTTGAAAGATGACTCTTATGAAAAGATCTTTGTCAAAAAGGCCTGGAGCCACCTCTTGCCACTGGTTAAAAATGTCTTCTGCGCCTTGTTCTGTTGTCTTGCTAACTGTAAACACGGTCACAGATTTTGGCACAGGAACAAGCTTTATCTTCCACCAAAGAATGATCCCAAAGTTTCCACCTCCACCTCCTCTAATGGCCCAAAATGGGATTTCTCCCATGGCTTCCTTGTCAAGTAATCTACCATTGGCATCAACTAGTTTTGCGTCGAGGACGTTGTCGGCTGCAAGCCCATACTTCCTCGCCAAGGCTCCGAATCCACCTCCCGCAATGTGCCCTCCAACACCTATGCTTGTGCATATGCCTCCAGGGAATCCATGAACCTCACTTTTCTCTGATATTCTATAATAAACTTCTCCGATCGTGGCTCCAGCTTGAACCCAGGCACTATTATCTGTTATGTTTACATTGATTGTACGAAGCTTAGCCAAATCAATGATTATGAAAGGAGTTTCAATCTCAGAAACATATGAGACTCCTTCATAGTCATGCCCGCCACTTCGTATTCTCATGTGAATACCCAATTTGTTTGAACAAATAACTGCAGCTTGGATATGTGATTCATTCAAAGGTGTGAATATAAACTCTGGTTTTGGCGTTGAAGGTGTCAAATACCTTAGGTTTTGTGCTGTGGAATCAAGAGTGCTAGTGAATAATGATTCGTTTTTTCTAGTGATAATTATTGTAGAAAACTGTTTTGGATTGCTTGAAAAATATGAGCTTAGACATTGGATAAAATTTTCTTCGATTGAAGCTGAATCTATCAATAAAACTGATAACAAAAGCACTATAATTGACAAGTATGAAGAACTTGGTGATGGCACCATGGTTTTATGATCGAACATGTCAGATGTTATGTCTATGATTCTAATTCTAATATATAGTACAACGTAAGTACCAATTCATAGAATTAATGATATAATTTTAAATAAAAGAATAAACAAAACTATTCTCTTAAAGTCTTATTATAAAATAATTATTTCTTTATCTAAAAATTAGAAAGATATTTAATAGAATTGATGACTAAAAGGATATATACGACGAATCATATCTCCACTTTAGAACGTGTTAATTGAGTAGAATCATCACAAACAAAATTCAAATTTTATTGAATTAAGCATTCAATCATATATATATTCATACTAATTATTTAGTAATAAATCACAATAGATTTACCTTCGTAACTTTTGTTTTTATTTCTTAACCAAGTCGATGTCTATCTCTTTTTTATTAAGTTTCCAAGTAAAATAATATTAGTATTCAAATGATAATAAATTATTTTAATTTGCTAAGACCCATTATATTGTTCACTAAATAATAGTAAGATGTTATCAAAACCTGTGAACAATTTAAAGACAGGAACAATCTTATATATTATTAAAAATAATTTGGCTAGGTAAGCAATTAAAATATGGGTCAACTCCATCCAACTATAATATGGACTCTAACAAAAGGTCCAATTAAATGAAAAAAAAAACACCTTTTTCAATTCTTATT